>NC_062227.1:43971301-44274791 GCF_902686445.1 Sciurus carolinensis
CAGTACAGTGGTTTAAAACAAACTGAGAGCAGAGCATATAGATTTAAAATACATTGTATAGGCTGAGAAATTGGAATAGATGGACATATGCACTAATAAATCCCCTGGTCCCATACTGCATTATTATTCTATTGCAAGTGTCACTACAATGACTATGTTGCCACTAGAAATAGAACTTCCAAGATGATTAGTTTTGCTTCCTTCAGATTCTTTAGAAACTTTGTCCCAACTCAAGATTTGCTCAAATATCAGTCAAATAGTAGGCATTTCAATGTAGGTTACATTCTTGGAGTATCTGGAGAGCTGGGGGAATAGCTTAATGGTAGAACACTTGCTCGGCACACAGGAGGCCACAAATTTGATCCCAGCACCACAAAAACAAAAACTTGCTTCAGATAATATTACACAGCCATTTCCTTTTCTTTAAGAAATGAATTAGATAAATTCATAAATAGAGTGGAGGGTTGTATGTGCATGCATGCAAATGCATCTTTGAAAGTGCCTCAAGTATTTTACCTTTAAGAATGTATTTATTAAAAGATAAACTTTGGACCACCTCTCATATCTTGCTAATGTGTACTTGTACTGTTGGTTCTGTTTTAATTTTCAATTTAATTGTAGGAAGTAATCCACAGATTGCAATATTGTTAAAATTTTATCCTTAAAGCCAGTTTTTTTGCTCTTTCAGAGTTGGTTCTAATGATTTGGTCTTTATTCGCTTCTTTGGAGATAAGAACACTCTGTTCAGAGGACTGGCAATTTGATGCTCCCGAATTCCACTCTGCTCTCCTCCCTCTCCCCATTCGTTCTTGGGCTTACAGATTAATCTCTGTCTGTGTTTGTCATCTAGAGAATGGGCACCACGGTGATTTCCCAGAGGCATTGGGAGGATTATGTCAATGTTTATCAATCAGCTTTTAAGATGATATGGGGATTTGGGTAAAGGGATATCACCAATTTAGGAATAGATATGTCTGCAAAATGACTGCTATCCACAAACACAAATGCTGTCGAGACCTGGAAGATTTCCTGCGGAGATGTTATTCCCATGGTTGGGGAAATACTTCTGGCAGGTTCCCTTCCTCATTCTAAAGATAGAGCCTCAATTCTGAGATTCTCTGGCAATGATATTGACATGCAGTAAATGCTATTTTTCACCTAAATGCTATAATTTTCACCTAAAATTCACTATTTTGAGTTACAAATTAGTGGATAAAATTTGTTAATGACCTACTGGGAATACCAGGAATTAAAAAAAATTTTTTTGGTTCTTTTCTGATAATCACATTGATGTTATAACCTTCTATTTTCACTTCATATTGATTGAGATATCCCTCACTTTCTCTTTGACATGATTAATCTTTATGTGCATTTTCTTTTCTTTTTTTTTCCAAAAAACTTTACAGGCATGTCTTTCTCCCCCCAGCTCTTTCTTATCCCATAGCCACCTCACTTCATGATGATGTCATATGTAAAGGAAAGCATAGGAAACTGAGGCAAACTTATAAAGTACTTTTGTTGTTGTTTTAGTTTATGTGTAAGTGGAATAAGAATATAAAAAACGGGAGTGGTTTTCTTACAGATTCTGGGCAAGTTATTTGCATTACTTCGCTCATCCCCAAACTTCTACTTCTCATGCTAGCCAAAAAATAGTTAGGACTCCAAACTTGGATAAAATCATTTGTGCAGGGGAACCTGAGAGTCAAAGGAGTGCTACCTTTAAGCTTCCTCATTACACAGATCTCTGATCACACTGCTTTCTGAAACCTGATACAGAAGATGAAAATCCTCACTTCCTGCAAATCAAGTGTTTGGAGAGCAGAAGTTGACCTTCCAAGCATCCTAGTTTACTTCCAGATCAATAAATAAGAACCTGTGCAGAGAGACCAGGAGTCAGGTGAATCTTCCCTCATGGGTGAAGGTTCAGTTCTGTGAATCAACTGGAAAAAATTGAAGGAGGCGTGTAAGCATGTGTGTTGTGTTGTTTTCTCTACTTGTACACACCTGCTTTGTGCCTGCTTCTCCCCTTGGGATACAATCTTTTTATAGTAATGGTGTAATTAGATCCATTCCCCTTGAGCCACTCTTAATCATCTTTTCGACCTGGAGCCAATATCTCTACCTCAAAATAGAATGAAAATTCAGCTTCCTAGCTTGTGGCTCCTATGGGTGACTCTCCTTGCATTATTGAGCTTGGAGACAGACACTATACTAAACTCATGTGGCAATGGATTGGGTGTTAAAATATATCTGTTCTAATGTCAGTAAAGAATATACAATTAGTGCCTTGAATCAGTTTCTTGTTTCTGTCATATTTTTTCTATTACAGTGACCACGGGAGATGTGCTATCAAAGAATGTCATTATTCTTCAAAATGTACATTAGTAATTTTTATAGCCCTATGGCTCATGAATCATTTGAATGTTTAAAAATTATTTTCTATTTTCAACTTACTCCTAATAGTAAGTAATATATCCTTTCACGGGCCCAAAACTTACCTCTTAGAAATGCACCAGTATTTCCAGTGGGTAAGTTTGCTGTCATCGTTTCCAGACCATTCAAAGACTTGTAGCCTACACATCTCTTTTTTCCCAGAGAACCCTGTATTCTTTTAGTCTGTCTTTATACAGATACCACCTATTCTCATTAGATACTTCAAATATATTTTGTGAGCTATGGCATCCAGAACTACCAGAGGTATTAAAGGTGTAGTCACAATGGTTTATAGAATGGTAAGATCTAATTTATGTGCAATTGCATTTATGATTTCATTTTCTTATTAGCAATACCTTTCTAATAAGATTACTATGAGGATTAAGTGAGATGATGCTTGGAAAGTAATTAGCACAGCAGTTGGCATGATAAGCCCTCAATAGATGTTAGCAATCATTACTACTCAGTTTAATTTTATAATATCTTAATACACCATGTGCCAGCCACTTTTATTTTTTAACATCCAAGACTCTCCTCTCAGTAATGTGAGTTATGCATTAGTCAGATCGACATTCCTGATGCCCATCTCTGATCTTATCTGTTTCATTCATTCAACAGATCCATTCAATGAGTATTCCAGGCATTGAGCTAGGAATGGGGAGACAGCTAGAGATGACATTCAAAGGGCCTACCATACACAGGGACAACCAATAATAAGTAGATAGCTACAGCTCAGTGCAGTGAGATGCACAGGGTTAACAGGCTAACACAGAAGGGGAAAGTAACTAGTACAGAACACTAGGAAGGCTTCCTGGAAGGAGTGATGCCAAGGCCAAGAGGTAGCCAGAAAGGGAGTAGAGACATTATCAAAAGGAATATCCCGTGTGCCACTTGGAGGTGAGAGAGAATGTTGTTTATTGAGGAATTGAAAGATACTGAACATGAATGGCCATAAGGTATAGGCAGGCATAAGATCCCAGGAGGCCTTGGGATTCATGTTAAGGAGATTGGACTTTATCCTCAAGTCTGCTCTGAACTCATCAATGACTTCTCTTCATCCAGCCAATACCATTCAGTCTTCTTGGCTGAGTAATTTGGAACCAACCCCTTTCTCATTATTTCCTCACATAGCCCTCCCACTGTTCCTGCATGTCAAGTGTTTACTTATCTCCTTGACTAGAATGTCCATCCTCAAATTCTTCAGTTCAATCTGGGATGCATTTGCTGGCAGTGGGTTTGTGCCGGGCATTGTGAGGTATCATTGTTCCAACACCTTTTCATTCGTTCATTCTGCAACTGTTTATTACATGTCAAAATACGGAAGGTGCTGTGCTGCTTTCCCAGGACAACTTCTGTGAAGGCCCCCAGATACTCCTGCTGCATAATCTTTTCTACTTTTCTTCATCCCCTGAAGCCCTAATATCCTCCATGTGCCTCTGTGGCAGTTCTTGCTGCTTGTTATACTGCATGATAGTTAAGAATTTGCCTGAGTCTGAAACCTCAATAACTTCTCTGTGTTCTAGGGAACTGAGTCCTGGTCCCACTTGTTGTGTTTTCAGAGCTCATGATCTTGCATTGGTTTAAAAACTTTATTGTCCATAATAAATATACAAATGAATTTATTTTCTAATATTGTATAGAATATAATTGGCACTTCCTAATGACCTACTTGGCCAATCAAAGCAACTTAACTCAAATTCATCAAAACTGAAATTTAGTACAATTTCTCTTAAAATTCACTATTTCCTACAGGATTCTAAGATTTGCATGAAAAACAAAGAGGTGGATAATACCCCATTTAAGATTGCACACTGTTTTAGTCCATTGTCTGTTGCTGTAACAAAATACCCGAGACTGAGTAATTTACAAAGGGAAGAGGTTTACTTTGGTTCTCAGTACTGTAAGTCCAAGAGTGAGGTGCTGGCATCCTCTCAGCTTCTGGTGAGGATCTATACAGCTTTAACTCATGGCAGAAAGCAGAAGAATAAGCAGGTACCTGTAGGAAAGAACAGGGGCCTGAACTCCCAGAATAGCTAATCCAGTCCTGTGAGAGCCAACAGAACTAATCCCTTTTCCATGAGAACTAATCTAGTTTCATGAGAAAGACCTCAATTCCTCTCAAAGACCCTGCCTCATATCACGGCTATACCAGCAACCAATTTTCAAAGTGAGTTTGAAACCACCTCCAAATCACCACACATCTATCATTGTCTCACTCCTCAGATCAGCTCTCTCCTGCTCATTTACTCAAACTTTTCAGATTTACTTATAATCATGGTAAATCACAAAAGAAAAAAAAAAGAGTAAACTGTAACTTGTTGATTTTGTTAATTGCTAAAAATAAAACTGCTTTGCCTTTAACTTTTCAGTTTTACTCTTCTCTTCCTGGATTTATAGCTAACATTTTTTGGTGATTGCCTCTGCATTTACTAGGTGCACCAATCTTCTGGCAGGTTCTATGATTCATGGTGAATACTAGAGTTGAATCTTAATTGTCTCCATAGTCAATATTGTAGTTGAAGCTTAATTTTCTCCAGTGCATCACCATCTATTTAAATGGAAGGACCAGGCACAAACACTTAACACTAAGGAATACCTTTAAAATACCATGGAGGAATCTATGTTGAAATACCAGGCAGCTTTGCACAGAGACCTTCCCATGCATTACACTGCTTCACTGTCCATACTTGCTAATGATGTTTGAGCTTTATTTGAAACTACATGAAAGGTTTTGAGGATGCTTCCTTGTCAGCCACCGTAGAGGATATGCTGAAGCCAACAACATTCAGAGGTGTTTTTTTGTTTGTTTGTTTGTTTTGTTTTTTTCTGAAAGGAAACCTGGGAGGATGTGTGGACTTATTTACAGGCTTGGGTGTTCTCAGTGATTCACCTGTCACCTTACTCAATTTCCTCTTCTGTGATTGGCCATCTGACTTAGTGATATTCTTCAAATAGCTGAAATGATGGAACCATGGTTAATTGACAAGGAGATTGTTGCTTTAAAAGTGACTGGAAATGTCCCGATGCACTATTTCTATTTAGTTCCTTCCCACTCCTTACTCCACTTAATAATTCTAGAGAAGTTATAGTTACTGAATGAGTCACATGCTAGGAGCAATATATTCATTATCTGCATTAAAACTCCAAATTACTCTAGCTAAGCACTATTAAAGATGAGGAAATATTTAAAGAAAATAAGGAACAGATGCAAGTCCTTATTCTTGGTCACCATGCTGTAACTTGCCAGTGTATTCTGAGCACATATAGACCCTTCAATACTAGCTGAAATTAAGATTGTGAAAAATGAATCTATTGGGTACATTCTGAAAAAGAAAAAATTCAAATTCTGAACCCAAATATATATTTTAGAATTTATCTTCCAGATAGGATAATCCTTCCTCTGTGTTCCATTATGTATATGTTTAGAAAGTTGACTGGAAAATCCCTAGAGAATAAAAATATAGCAATAATAATATCAAGGAATTATTTTATTAATACGTGTAATTTTTTTAAGAACCCTGTATTATGTCGGCAATCTATGACACTCTGTTATGCAGTCAGGCAGAAAAGTTAAGTCCAGTCAGGATAGTAGGGCAAGTAAACTGTTAGATTCAGGAGGTGACTTTCTTAGATAAGCAGACTGCTGCTTATTTTGTCTATTCATCTGTCAAATCACTCATGTGTTTTCATTTTTTATCCAGAAATTTCTTGAAATTTCCAAGAACCAGTGCTCAACTTAAATTGTTTTCTTTTTTTTCTATAAATACTTACTCTTAATAAGGAATAGTTAATCAATTTTTCTGGCAGTTGGATTTCCCAAGATATTTTTAACCAAAGAACTTCATGTATTTGAGTACAATAAAACTCTTATTTTGCTGGAATGTGAGTAGGCCAGTCCTTCCAGGAGTCATAACTTTGTCATGGAGGAGACACACACTGATAAAAAAAAAAAAAAAATCAATACTCATCTATACAAAGAACAAAGTTTTCACTTTATCTTATTCTCAAACTTGTCAAATTTTACTTTCTATCCTTTGAAATGAGCAAAAATGGGAGGTTTCCCACATATACACACATCCACACATTTATACTCACACACACACAAATGCAGTGCTATTTGTCAACTCTTTCTCTTGTTGCAGATGAAACAATTGAATTCTATGAATGGTCTTTATGTGCTTGGAAGTAATTCTGTGGTTTGTGGACACCCATGAGATGATGGCTTATATCATTATAAAATTTTATCATAGCTTATAAGTTCCTTTTGTAATGCTACAAGTTCCTTTTATTTCTTTAATTAGATGTATTTCAGACATGATTTTACTTCCAATTTTAGTGTTACTAAACACTAAGCACAGATTGTCAGTCCTGGAAGGGGTGAAGTAAGCCATTCATTAGAGTGATTCATCTCGGTTAAGCTAGTAATGAACTATGCAGTTTGGATTTTATCTTCTGCACATTGTCCTCCTGGGAATCACATCGGAAGAACAGAGGGACTCTTACTACCTTACGTGTCTGAGCATTGTCTCCTATTTCTTCGTCTCTTAAGGGCTAAGGGGTTTTAATTGGACTTGAGATGAGCTGCTAATCACCATTAACTCTTTCCAGGTCAGGAGCAGTCAAAGCTGCTTTTTCACTGTCCCGGTAAAGTTTTCCAGGCCCTGACAGGCTTCTCAAACCACATTCTACAGATGTCACTGCCTTCAGTACTATGGTTTTTCTTTGTTTGCTTTCCCTGAAGGAGTTTCATTAACAACTCATAAAATCTTAGAATGTACAGGATTCTTTATCACATTTCTTGGTAACAAAATCTAGAATAAAAAGAAAAGAAAATTCTAATTATTAGATGTTGAAATCCTTTTAAAAAATACTCTAATGCAGTTATCCAAAAATTCAGGGAGATTAAGTCGACAGTATATTCTACACAATCTTTTCATGTTTGCGTAATCTTATTCAATATTATTTTAACCCCAAATCACTAGAATCAGATAATATAAGGTTGTTGCTCTAGAAACGCTATAAGCTTGTCTTAGCTTGCTTAAAACACTCTTGCTTTTGTATATGTTCCAAATATGAGCACTTTTTTTAATTGGTCAGAAACACTTGTCAAGAAATTAGATTTAGAAAAATTTGTCAAAAAGTAAAATGTGGCAGGGCAGTATGACTCGCATCTAAAATTCCAGGTATGCAGGAGGCTGAGGCAGGAGGATTTCAAGTTCAAGGCCAGCCTGGGCAAATTAGGGAGACTCTGTCTCAAATTAAAATAAAAAGGGCCACAGACAGGTTAGTGGCAAAGTGCCCCTGGGTCCAATCCCCAGTATTAAAAAAAAAGAAAATATTAAAAAATTAAAAATCAATTACCCTGAAGAGTGATATGATTTCAGTATATTTTTAATGAGAAAGCAAAAATATATGAAGATCATTAAAATACTAACCCATCAATTTTCCCTTAGAATATTTCCAAACCTTTAAATTAATACACTGTTTCACATATTCTGACTCTCCATTTAGAGAAAATATAGTAATCACAGGGGAGAATAATGATCTGTTCTCAAAAGTCCCCCCAAAGACTCATCTCAATTTCTGAATTTAATAGAAAAAAACTATAATATTTATTTGGGACAGAAAGGAGACACTTCATGACTGATTGAAAAAACATTTGAGGAATTCCATCCTTTCTATCAACTAACTCAGGAGACACGCACTCTGTGACCTTTTCATTGCTAGGATGAATACATGTTTTTGGACAATTACTCCAAATGTTCTAGCCACTGTTTAATGACAACTGTGCTCATAAAAACTAAAGTCAGCGTTAAAATGGATGAGTGAAATTCAAGGATAAGTGGTAGATGACTTTGGAACCCAAAACTGGCATCTTGTCTACTCCAAAGTCTTCAAAGCAGATGTTGTTTAAGAACTTCCGACAATATGTACAATCAGAAAAATGAGAAATTATACTCCATTTATGTATGATCTATCAAAAAGTTTTAATGCATTCTGTCATGTACAACTAATTAGAATGAATTTTAAAAATTAATTTAAAAAAGAAAAACTTAAAAGAAGCTGATTGATGCAATGAAGTACAGGAGCAAGGACCTCTCACTAACCACAATTCCAGGTGATATTCTAGTAACAGAAAATGTATTTAGTCAAATCAAGAAATTATAACTTTTCCTTGATTTGAATAGCCAAATCAGTGTCCAGATTATGCTTTACCAAAATCCTTCTTAAGACAAATTTTAGCCCAATGTATATGATACAGTCTTGACCACTATGGCCAAGTCTTTCTCAAAGAGCATCCAAGTCTAAAACAGAACTGAAAAGTTCTGAGAACTTCACCAATTCTTTTCTACAGGGCTCATTGTGTTCTTTTGTAAGAGTGGCGTGGGGAGAAACATTTCTTAGCATATCTACAGGGCCTTTTCCTTTTTAATGAAGGAGCCAGAATTCAATGAAATACGACAAATGTCCTTTCACTCTTGAGTCTAGAGCTGAGGCCTTTTGGCGGTTCAGGAGGGGCTGACTTACTGTCATTCTTGTACCATTCTTTGGCTTAGAGAACTAGAAACTTCAAATCAGCACCTTAAATGTAATTCTGAAGCCCTTGTTATTTTAATGCACATTACTTAGGCTTTTTTCCTTATCTTTTTCCTCTGTGTGTGTGTGTGTGTGTGTGTGTGTGTGCGCGCGTGCATGTGCACGTGCACAGGTGTACATGCAAGGGCACGTGTGTGTTATATTGGAAGGAAGTGATATCTAATGTCTCCTAAAGCAGCACTTCCAATAGAAATAGAAAGCAAGCCTTGTATTTCATTTTAATTTTTCTAGTAGCCACATTTTAAAAAAAGTAAAAAGAAACAGACAAAACTAGTTTAACTAATATATTTGAGTTTTCAAAAAGTCAAAAGCATCATTTCAACATGTACTCAATGTTAAAAGTTATTAGGGTTTTTTTTTTTTTTTTCTTTCTGTTTGCTTTTAGTACTGTATCTTGAATTCACGCCTGTATTTCACACTTGGAGCACATCTCAGTTTGGACTGACCACATTTTAACTGCTCAGTAGCCACATGCATCCACTACCAGGCTGGTCAGCCCAGTTCAACAACCTCTTTCCTTCTTGGCACAATATCCCATTCAAAGTTGCTGGCTTCTAACATTTCAGTTCTCAGTTCACATATATTTCACTTTACAAAAGAAATCTATATGTATAAATATTTTAATTTAGGTTCTAACACACAAACCATGTAGATATATACATATTAACATCTGGACATTAATAACCTATGCAGATTTCCTTCTAAGTAAAACTGAAAAATAAAAGTTCCTCCCTCTTCTGTTTTCTGAAGGCGCATGAGTGTGCACCATCCTGCCGTTGAGTGGTCACCGTATTTAGCCTTGTCAGAGCTGCTGACTCATGGCCCATGAATGGCCCTGCTGCCCATGGTAACTGTTTGACAGAATGCCAGCAATGGCTGCCTGCAGCGTCTGAAAAGCTGACCTTGTAACAACATCCACATTCTTTTACTTGCTTTTGCTGACATACTCTCTACTCAAAAGCTGTTTTCAAAACAAAAGTATAACCAAGTATTGAGCTTCTAGAAGCAATTGGATTTCAGTTCATTAAATTATGTGAGTGTGTCAAAGAGGGCAAAACAGCAAAGAAATTAATATACAGAGGGAATTATCCTTGAAGTTGACATTTGAGCTACAAGCATGGAATACTTGGGGACAGTGATCTAAGACAATGAGAGCATGGAAATGAAACAGATGTCACAAGAGCTAATTTTTAACTTTCTCAGGATCCTTTATAAGCTCTGTATTACTGACCTATTTGAAATTTTCTTTTTCCAAATTGCAAAATTTATTCCATTCCCCACCCTAAAAAATGTTTTGCTCAAGTGAAGCTTCTGAACAAAGCACATGAGATGCTCTTCATTAATTAATAAGTGTATAAATACTTAAAACAGGGATCAAATTAGCAGTAACTGGTACATACTGTTCTACTTAGTGGATAAGCTGATAATTGATGCTCATTTTTCCACACAAAACTCAGTATATATCTTCCAGCCAACAGCATTTTCTGCCAGTCCTAGTTTTTAGATTCCTCTCTTTTCCTGGTGGCATGGTCTAGATCTTGTGTCTTCTCAATCCTTGCTGGAGCTGATGGCCCTGCTCCCCTCTTTACATCACCTTTAACCCTCAAGTCTGAACTGACAGTAAAATTACCCTGCGGTTCACACCTCACACATTGTAGCCAAAATTTGGTTTCCTGGTTTTGGTAGTGAATGATGATTTTCACATGGATGGAGGTTTTCAATGAACTGAATGAATGAGCATTCCGTTACTGTTTTGGCAAGCTCTAACCACTAGAGGGCGATGGAGGCGCCTCTCTCTCTTAGGTTCCTCTCCTCTGCCGGGAGGAGGAGTTGTGATAGGAATCAAAAGCACAGTTTAAAGATCCAGAGGAGCAGGAAGGAAATGTAGCAACCTGAAAACCCTGACAACATGTTTTATTTGTTTTATCCAGTTTGAGGCAAGAGTTAATAATTTGAAGATTTCACGTAGAAGCCTGGATTTCCACCCTGAATATAAAAATAGGAAGATGTGGCCATATTGGCTGCATGCCTCCACATGGCACACGCACAGGGAGCTACTCCCTTTCAAGACACACGCTCTTCATTTGAACTCCATTGCTACAACCCTCTATTGCTTTTCCAACACTGAAACAAAATTTCTGTGCCACTTATCAAGTCTGTGGGGGAGAGACCAAGCAAACCTCTTATTATTTCAAAGAAAATGAGAGAAAGAATAGCTTTTGGAAGTACTAAGAGATATTCACAAGTAAAATATGCAGCACAGTGTATCTCAGTTTTGCCTACTTCTCCCATTTAAGTCAGCTTTTGAGTTTTCTACCACTGACTCGGTCTCTGCCAGATCCCTTCTGTGAGAGCGCTACGCATACGTATGCGCATGTGCGTGCACGCACACATGCACTGCCCTCCTCTTTGGGAACACCTTCTTTCCCGCTTGTTTCCTTGCATTAGTTTTCCCCAAAAACTGATAAAATCTGGAGGACTTAGATTAGGGAAAGAGCCAACTCTCAGGAAAGACATTTCTCAAGAGTTGGCTCTAGGCCTTGAACAAACGGGGCTCCTGTGACCCCTTGCGATCTAGTCTTCTGCTTCACAAACATGGTATGGTAGGCATCAGGTCAGGGGTTGAGGGATTTGGGGACCCAGTCAAAATACCATCTCTCATTTATTACCCCTAACTTTCACTACCAAGTAATGTCTCTCATGACTGTATAAAATTTGCAAAATCAACATACAAGGGGCAAAGCATCTATCTTTGTACTCAAGGGAGTACTGAAAGAAGTATATAGCTGCATGTAGCCTGTACTCACAGAAAAAATGTAGAACTTAAATTTGGATTTGGGTGGGATAAATAGATTCCAACAGCTGATATTCTGATTTATTCACATCATTACTTCTTGATCTCAAAAGGAAAGATAATATAAATATTAGTAATCATAGTTAACATCTGTTGAGTTTACTGTGTGTCAGGCACAGTGCCAAATGATGCCTTTAATATTTAGGAACATCTCTGTGAGGTAAGACCTGATATTTTTCCTTTTAGAGGAATTAAAATTGGAAAAACCAGTCTTGGAGTAGGTAAGTAACTTTCCTGATAACAAAGAGAAGAGTTATCATGGTCTGTCAAACCTCAGAGCTTCCACTCAACCACCTTAACATATTCCCTTCCTCCTAGGGCAGTGGTTCTCAAAGTGAAGTACCAAGACTTTCTAGGGTTCCTTGGCATCAAAACTCTCCTACTAATAACATAGTGTATTATTTACATTTTTCAATCTGTAAACATTTACATAGTATAAAAGTAGTGGTGGCTGAAACTGTAGGAATCTTACCATAAATCAAAACAATGATGCCAAACTCTATATTCTTTACTCCAATGCAAGTATAGTAAGAAAACAAAGCTACCAGAAGAACATATTTTGTTAAATCTCAAAGCCGTAATGCACATCCTTCTTGACAGGTGGTGTGAGAAAATGGAAAATATGCATAAAGCACTTTTAAAGTATTTCAAGGTACAATAATTGTCTCCAAGTACGACTGTTTGGGATACAAGCTGAACCAGCCACTACTTTCATAGAACAACATGTTTATTTGAAGAACAACTGGCAAGCAAACTATGATTATTCAGACATGGGAATTTGGCAAATATTTTCTTGGAAATGAATGAAGTGAGCTTGAAACTTCAGGAAGAAAAACTGAAAAAAAATTCTAGCAATGATAAAATGTAAACTTTCCAGTAGAATTTTGGAAAGCTTGCTTCTGCCACTATGAGCTTGACAGCTTCCCAATACTTTTAAAATAATTTTCTGATGAGACTGATGGTGATATTGACGAAAAAGATTTGTGTTATTGAAAGTGAAATGTGTCAACAGTGGGAATATCTGCAGTACCTAGTGAACCAATAATTTGCAAATGACAAATGCATGGTGTTATAAAACTCATGCTTTTGTAAAAACATTTATAAGAACTATAAAACTGATGGTAGATTTTAATGCAACGATTATTCAAAGTTCGTTGATTGGCTAAAGATTCCACACTGCAACTCTTTCAAGGATCACTTGTTGAATTTCAGTGTCAGATCAAAAACAAATATTCATATAATATGAAATACTCTGGCATTTCTGATTGTGTCTCTGTATAAACCTGGAGTTTCTTCATACTCTTCAACCCAAGCCCCATTTTGCAATAGATTCAGTGCAGGAGCAAATATGAAAACCCATCTATCTGCTATTGGTCAAGACATTAAAAGTATTTCCAGATATGTAAAACCAGGCTGCACTTCCTGTCCAAATTTTGTTTTGGAAAAATATTGCTATTTCATTATTTATCTTACATCCAGTGGGCTTACCATTATTATTCAAATGAATTTATAAATACTTTTAATTTTCAAGTTTTAATTTCTAGTAAGTTAAATATTAATAGATGTAACAAATAGAGAAAAACTCTTTTAGAGGGTCTTCAGAACAAAAGGTTTAAGAAGCCCTGATGTAGGGTCTAGGTTCACTTTTTTAACCCCAGAGTAGCATGGTCATTTACTGACACTAAGTTAAATGATGTATGTTTTATCTTCATGATTTTAGAAAGGCACTTTCGTCCTCCGAGTCAGGTGGAGATGACAGGTCAGCCCCTCAGTAGCCGTCAGGCGGCTCCTAAAGCATATGACATATGGAAGTCCCCCAGACTAGGTAGAGACACACTCCTGATGGACAAGGCTAGAGAAACCAGAATTAGATGCTTCTGTCTCTTTATGCCTTCCAGAAAAAGCATTTCTTTGTTTAAGAAAACACTAACCTGCATTTTGCACATAATATTATTTTCCTGAGGAAACGAGATCCATAGTACAAGCAGCGGCAACAGAAAAAAATTAAAATCTGGTTTCTGTGCCAGCCAGAGTTTGTCAATGAAACTGCATCCAAATAACTGCTGCATTTTTTTGTGAGAACAAGTTTTATGGTTGGGTTTTTATGCATATTAGAGAAGAGGAATGTTTTTAAAACATACAGAATTCTACATGCTTAGTGCAACTTTGATTCCGGAGACTTGTAGGAAGCGTGGTACCCTGCCTACAAACATCTCCTCTCCTCTCCTTCATCTTCTTTGTTTAAATGTTACTAATTGATAGAATGTCCTTTAAATCTTTTTTTCTTTTTAAATTTTGCTCTTTTTCTATAACCAGTTCCATGAGTTACTTTTTTTCCTTCCTTCTTTTCTGATTGTTTTGATCTTTACACCATGGCAAAATCAAACACAGTTAAAGCAAATCACATCATGTCATTAATCTCTTAGACATGTAAGACCGACTTCCCTATCGAATGAATGAACATAAACTATGAACAAGAAAGCAAAGGTCACATATTACCAGGGAGACCATCTATGATCTACCTGCATGTGATTAATTAAAATTTCATCTCTTCAGAAACTAATTGGACTAATCTTTGTCACATTGTTAGTTATCCTTCAAAATTCAACTTAATTCTCTTTTTGACCAACTTCATGGTGGTGCTTAGATGCAAGGGACAAAATAAACATTTTTCTTCCTTACTTGGAGTTAATTTCAACATCGAAAGTTCAAGGATTTAATGAGTTCAACACTCTGCAGTAGTATCTGCCTGTACTTGATTTTAGTTGCATTTTGCCCTACCTTTATTCATACAGAGATTTTCTTCTAAGAAAACTTCAACTACACTTATGTTTAGTAATTATGTAAGAAAATGAGACTCTCATTGGTTCTGTACTTGTATTTCCCCAAAAGATGAAAAATGAGATAATCACTTTCTTGAAATGTTTTCTGAGAAAATGACTCTCTTTTCTGATATTTTGGGATACTTGGGATTTTTACAGAAGATGTTTGTATTATAAAAGTAAAATGATGACCTACTGCCTTACCTTGGAATGTAGCAGAAATCTGTTCTGATTGAATGTGTACATGAAATACACAAGTAAAATAAAAAAACTCTCATGTGGTCATAGGTTCACAGACTTCAATTAGCAAATTGAATAAAAGCAACCTCATAGCCATGAAAAGAAGTCTTTATGTTGAATATGTATAAATCACCAGCAATCAAATACCAAAAGCTTAAAAAAAAAAAGAAAAAACTTGGAACGAAGTCATATCTAGATTATAATACCTCAAGTTCATTAAAAATTATGTGTTGTGTATATATGTGCATATACCTGTGGGTATATATACACATAATCACACACATATCTACATATTTATATATGTGTATATATAATTGAAAGTAAATGTACAAAAACCTTCGTAGGGATTTCCTCTGGGAAGGAATGTAAGCAATATAATTTTCTTCATATTTTCCACTTCTCCCATAAAGAAATTTGTTGCAATTAAAAAAAAGCTAAAAGCTCTATTAGTTTCCTGCCACCTCATTCTATTTTTAAATTAAATTTGCTTTTTTCATAAATATTAGCATCTGAGCTAATCATTCTTACTTGTCTAACAAAAGAAGAAATATGTGTAAGTTCTTGAGTTCTTAGCAACTGAGCTCCTCTACTGAGGTTGCCCAAGTGCAATATGTCATTAAATATATCATATCAGGGACATGTCCTTTTAAAATTAATATCATCTGGTAAGCCACTGCCCTAACCTCAGTGAGATTCAACAGGAAGAATCACGGAGGCGGAAACTTAGGCAGAAAATGCCGTGAAAGAAACAGAGCTGAGAAACCCTTTATAAATCACCTCCTTCTTTCTCAGCACCTGTAAAACAGTTGACAGAACACCAAACTGAACTGAGACTGACAGGCAAGTCGTCATATTGTTTAAGAGTTTCTGAATGTCAGCAGGTCTCTGGCTTCATGGTGTAAGAAATTCTGCACTCACTGCTGAAGGTATACATCCATTCCTTTTGACAGCTATTTTGTCCAAATGTTGTGCTTTCTATTTTATCTTACTTTAACCTGAGTGATGAAGTATGATTTTTTTTATCCTTGTTGGTAAAATATTGATTGAAACTGAATTTTCTGCTACTTTCTTATATTTGGTCAAATACCTTCTTGCTGTCTTTTGTTGCTGTTGTTCTTTTTAGATATACATGACAGTGGAGTGTATTTTGACATATTATATATACATAGATTATAACTTCTTCTAATTTGAATCCCATTCTTGTGAATAAACATGATGTGGAGTTTCACTGTCATGTATTCAAATATGAACATAGGAAAGTTATATCCAATTCATTCCACTGCCTTTCCTAGTCCCATCCCACCTCCCTTCCCTTCATTCCCCTTGTCTAAACCAAGGAATTCTCTTCTCCAACCCAAACCATTGTGTGTTAACATCCACATATCAGAGTGAACATTTGGCCTTTGGTTGGGTATTTCACTTAGCATGATTGACTATCATTCACTTAGCATGATCATCTCCAGATCCATCCATTTACCAGAAATGCCATAATTTTTTCTTTATGACTGAGTAATATTCCATCGTGTATATATACCACATTTTCTTTATCCATTCATCTTTTAAAGGAACCTAAGTTGGTTCCATAGCTTTACTGTTGTGAATTGAGCTGCTATTAACATTGATGTGCTGTGTCACTGTAGTGTACTTATTTTAAGTCTTTTGGGTATATATGGAGGAGTGGAATAACTGGGTCAAATGGTGGTTCCATTCCAAGTTTCCTGAAGAATCTCCATACTGCTTTCCAGAGTGGTTGCACCAACTTGCAGTCCCACCAGCGATATATGAGTGTGCATTTTCCCCCATATCCTTGTTAACGTTTATTGTTCCTTGTATTCTTACTAATTGTCAGACAGGAGTGAGATGAAATCTCAGTGTAGTTTTAATTTGCATTTTTCTACTTGCTAGAGATGTTGAACATTTTTTCTATATTTTTTGACCATTCATATTTCTTCTATGAAGTGCCTGTTCAGTTCCTTAGCCCATTTATTGATTGGGTCATTTGTTTGTTTATTTATTTGTTTTGGTGTTAAGTTTTTTGAGCTCTTTATATATCCTGAAAATTAATGCTCTATCTGAGGTGCAGGTGGCAAAGATTTTCTCCCAGTCTGTAGGCTCTCTCTCTCATTCTTGATTGTTTCCTTTGCTATGAAGAAGCTTTTTAGTTTGATACCATCCCATTTATTGATTTTGGATTTTACTGCTTGTACTTTAGGAGTCTTGTTGAGGAAGTCAGTTCCTAAACCAACATGGTGGAGAATTTAATATATTGCAAACTCCTGTCCCATTATATATTAAACTAAACTAACAATCACATTTCTTACACATTTTGTTTAAAAGAAAAATACTTTTCTTCTAGTAGCGAGGGGTTTCTGGGTCTAATGTGTAGGTCCCTCTCACTGTCTTGCTGTATGTTATAGGGAGTAAGTATTAAAGTAAGGAACTGAAACAGTAGGGCACAGCAGTGGCTCTACTTTTTCCTGTACAGATGTCTGGATTTCTAGAATGATGACATATACCCAGGACGCTTCAATCATAGGGTATATGATAGAAACTATATGAGAAACTATCGAATCACAGGCTCCCCTGAGATTAGATGAATTTTCCTGATTGTTTGACCAAAGACATAAGAATGTCACAGAATTAAGATGGCCATAGAACATAAGAGCAGATCTAGCCAGTCCTTTTTTTTTTTTTTTCCAGTAGTGGATATTGAACCCAGGAATTACACAGGCTAAACAACATTTCACCACTGAGCTACATGTACAGCCCTTTTTGATTTTTATTTTAAGACAGGGTCTTGCTAAATTGCCCAGGCGGGCCTAAAACTGGCGATCCTCCTGCCTCAGCCTCCCAAGTCGCAGGGATTACAGGTGTGCATCATTGCACTGGACTGGCAGTCAGTCTTAATAGCACTTCCCTTGGGGATCCAAATCCCAAGAGTAGGGAGTCCACCTGATGTGATCTTGCCCTTCCATGATGGGGCCACACGAGATTGGAACAGCTAACTTGCCACAGTTGCAGCTTCTCTCTGCTGTGGGCCTGCAGTAACAATCTTTGCCCATTATAGGAATATGTGTAGACACCCAAAACCTTCCTCGTTCTCTGGCTGAGCTTTGTATCAACAAGAACAAGCCCTTAAAAGAGAGGATAAACACTAAGCGTCCCTAAACACTAATTTCATGTCCCAAAAGACTCATTTGGCAGCAGCCATCAACCTGACTGACGTAATTACCCTGTGTCTGGGGTGACTCCACCTTTACCTCAAGGACTGTGACTCCAAATCCACTTTAATGCAGCTTCCTAAGGTGCTTCAACATTCCTAGGCCAATAACTAATAATCTGGTGAAATTATCTGAATAAATGTGTACAGCAACTCTGTGAAGGACCCAGGCAAGAAACCACTGAGCTCTTCATGTTTGCCATTTATTCCATTATCAACCATTTACTTGAACAAACATTTAGTGAAGACTATTAGTCATCAAAGATGATGTCCCAGAGAGAATGAAGAAATAAACAAAACTGTTCCTGCCCTCAAGTTGCACCTGTTCTTATAGGAAAAAGAATATTCACATTTTCCATGACAGCAGGTGCTCTAATGAAGGACCTCAAAGGTGTAGCAACACTAAGAACTGCAGAATGAAGGAGGTGTGAGAGGAGAGCTGGAGGGTGCAGACAGGAAATCAGTATGGTATATAAGCCAGGTAACTTCAGTGGTGAATCAGGCTCAGCTTGTGCAACATCGGAGGTCTGGATGGACCCATGGTGAAATTACAGTATGGTCTTAGGACTAAGAGGGATTTAAACCATCTGGACCAAAGTTTCTCAACCTAGTACTGGTACACTCTGGACTGGTTCCTCATTGAGTGGGGGCCATCTTGGACACTGCAGGATATTTAGCAGCACCCTGACCTCTACCTACCAGATGCCAGTTGTACCCACTTTTCCCCACAAGTGAAAATACTCTAGACATTGCCAAATGTCCCTGGGGCTAAGAGCAAAACCACTGCTGGTTGAAAACCAGTGGTCCAGACCAATACCTTCATTTTACTAATGAGAAAACTGAAACAAAGTTGAGAGTCAATGGCTTGCCCAGCTAGTTAGGGATAACGACAGAAAGAAAACCCAGTCTTCCAATCATAGTTCAGTCTTCTTTCCAAAACAGAAGAAGAGAGACCTTTCAGACCTAAATTTTTCCTTCTCTCCCAGCCTTCTCATCATTGTAAACGATTATCCTGCTGCTGTGATTGCAGAAGAAGGTTAACAGGAATCCCAAGCTTAGCTGAGGTTAAATCTTAGCATGCCATCTTTAAATCAGTGGAATAGAGCTGCTGGAAAAAAAAAGCAGGACCTATGTAAGTTGTTTGGAAATCATCTGGACAAATTGTTACCATGTCTCCAATGACTTTAAGAGCTAACCAAACCATTTTAATAACTGCTACAACTTATGTCAACCGACAGTGTCAAACTCCAGAAGTTAGCCAAGTTTTATATGTTTATGAATGCCATATGTCTCTCATGCTTGCATATTTTTTGGTCCACCCTTTGCAAATTTATGGACATTATCTTCTAACCCAAGGATCTGAAATTGTTCTCCATTCACTGAAATCTAATAAGATAGACCCATGGCACCCCAGTATCCCAAGCATAACTAACCAAAAAGGAAAACCTACAGCGTAAGTCCTGGCAACTACCCATTTCCCTCTCCCTTAGTGTTTCTGCTGCATATTCCTACATAATAATGAAAATAGATAAAATGACTACTTGATTTCCTCATTTGTTTCAGTGTGAATAAAATTCCTGTGAATTCTTCAACTTGGGATGAAATTATTTTAATGTGGTGCAAGTTCATAAGGGTTAACAGAGAGGAGATTGGACCTAATACCTTTATAAGAAAAGGAGGCAAATTTTAGAAGAAGAAAATAATAAGATTTCTTCTTTACTGCATTCATGTTATTTAATCTTACATTTTACCCTCCTTTGTTTGTTTGTTTTTTCCCCCCAGGGCATGTATAGATAAAATCATCAATTATAAACCCAAATCTGATCTGCAAATCTTGTGATTAAAAACATGCAAATTTCTTCTTAGATTTAAATTTGGTGACAACCAACAAGGTTTCATTCACTCATGGGCTTGTGTGTTCTTGCAATAAATATTCCTGCAGGCCTACTCTGTGCTAGCCATCACCCTGAGCGTCCGAAGTGCAATAAGGAACAAAAGCTTTGCCTTTGTAGAGTTTATATGTTAGTGTGAAGAGACAATGAATAAATAATACATTAGAAAGTTGGAAGTGCTATGCAGGAAAATTTTTCAAGGTAACCACTAGAGAATGAGGGTGGAGTGTTGTTTTAAGTGGGAAGATCAGCACTAGCACAGACTTGAATAGTAATGTGAATGTTAACTCTACTTGAGTCTCATAATTGGCTTGGTCCCATGGAATTAGAATTGGAGTGACCACGTATCCCAGCCTTGTGTAATGGCTGTGTGGCCCTTACCAAATCCCACACTGCAGTGACTATCAAGTCTCTATATTAATACCATTAGTGTGAAGGCCTTTCCATTTGTGTATGCTCTAATTTAAGGAGTTTTCTTATTTAGCAAAAACCGTCCTCCTGCAACTTCCATTCAACCTATATGCCTAAAATATGGTGCCCCAAATAGAGCAAAATACTTCTTTCTCTTTTAGTAGTCTGCGGTGTGATAGCGACTCCTAACTCCAGTAGGAACCCTGCCTGAAATCTTGTCAGGGAACTAGGTAAAGGAGACCTTATTTTTATTTTATCTCAGTGTACTAAATTTTAACTTCTAGTTGAATTAGATATCCTAGGTTAGCCAATCTAGAATTTAAGTTACCTGACCTAGTATTTAAGTAAACTTTTAAGGAAAAAAAAAAAAAAAGGTATCATTTTCTGTCCCCACAGAGTGTTCCTGTGAGAATTTTGCTTCACAAGTGTCCAATAGGCTGCAGTAAGAGAGAGAGAGTAGGATTGATGGCTTTGATTCACCGGCAGTTTGGGAGGCAGCCACCCTCAGGTTCAGACGTGGAAAGAATTATCTTTATTCAGTTCTGTGTATCCTGGGGTCCCACAGGGAACAAAGCTAGGAGTAGTAGAGATGGAGCTGCCTCCAGATTAGACACCTGCTTTTGATCACTGCCAGAGCTACAGGCTGTTACAGGGTCTTTTTATGGTGAAGGAATAGTGGCAAAAACTCAAGCTGGCTCATAGTCAGCAAATCATCCAAGGTGCAATTGTTATTAAAGTCATAGATCCCAGTCAACTTGGGTCACCCAGCTCACTGTTTGAGTGCTACCTTGTCTCCCTCCTTGTCCACTGCAGTCCAGGGTGACCCAAGAGCTAGGCAAAAATCGAACATGCAAGGCACCCACCTCAAGATTGACAGGTGAAGGAGCAACAACAAGCAACAAGATCCTAACAGGTCACGAGGCCAACAGCAAGGGATTTCTTGAATGATTCTGGGTTGCCAAATAGAGCTAGATATGTTTATCTATGTGTGGTCACTTTATTCCACACATACACACACATACATGCACATATGACCTTACGGGAAAGAATATAAGATTGCATGGTTTTCTGTTTATTTCCTGGCACTGTGGCTTGGAGGGCTGCATTCATGGTGGGAGGGGCAACATTTTAATGTATAATGTATTCCCAAATACATAGGTCTAATCTACTTCAAACCCAATTTTAGAAATAATAACAGTGTATACTTCAAGAAAACAAACCAAAATATCAGAAATTTTTGTAATAATACATTTAATTCAAAAATGCCAAATTCATGCATGTCCCTAGAATGTAAACACAAGAGGAAGACTGTTGGGCCCTGGTATAACAGAACAGGGGTTCATTGTGCAATGAAATTTTCTTTATCTCCGGTTAATACAACTTATGTAATAATAAACCTATCTGAGAATTTGGATTAGAGGAAGGGGGAGTGATTGTTATAGAAATTTTTTTCTATCTACCTAACACCATATGATGCCTAAAACTAGTCATGACAGCTAAAATAATGATTATGGTCATTTTAGATGACCAGGGTTAAAGAACACAGTTGGAGAGGAAAGCAGTGGATTAGAGCCAGGGACAGAGGGCACATACCCCAAGTCAGTGTTCTGTCTGTCCCTCCCCTTTCTGTTCCCGCAGCTATCAGACACCTTCTCCCCTTTACCTTAATGTGTCCCTTCCCCTCCCTCTTTTCTCCTTTAACATTTGATTTCCATAGCCATACAAAGCTTCTCTCCTCCAGTTTTCATCTATGAATTTTCTCAGAAGGCAAAAGCTTATAAAACCATTAAATGTTAAGAAATATGAATGGCCCATTTTGTGAACTATTTACTGTTTATGTTATTACTACACAACATGATAAATCGTACGGATTATTAAATAAGTTAGTTTACTTTGCTGTAGCTCATTCTTATGGGGTATCCATGCCATTAGAGAACATTTGTGTCTGAGGACTCCAGCTTCAACATTAAGTTCCTTAGCTTTAGTAGAAACTATGGTGATACAATATTCTAGAAAATTACCTACTTGGAAAACATAGCAGATTCCATGTTCTCCCATTTCTGGGTTTCTAATTAACCAAAAACAAAGAGTTATGCTAGGACCCCAAGGTTTCAGACTCCCTTCTGTTATTAATAAGTTGTTTCACCTTGGACAATCACTTGATCCCTCTGGGCCTGTCCATCCTCATCTGTGAAAGGGCTTCTAGCATAAATGCCATTATTCTTACAGGAAAAGATATTTCATTTCTTATCATGAATGAAAACCAAGGTTCCGAGTTGAATATTAAAAGTTATTAATAGTGTATGAGGATCTTGTAAAATAACATATATTCTAGATCTGCCATTCTTGGCTTCCTGTTTCTGTAGTAAATGTGAGTTTCTTAGCTAAATAAAAATATGTTTTCTCATTGCAGATATATAGGATTTACCAGTCCCTGGATGAAGCACTTCGGGAGTCTTTAAATGCCATAATCAACAGCCATTTCAAAGAAAATAATATAGATGGTTTTGGAAAGTTCATGCTGTTTCCTCACGGAATTTTAGGTGAGTTTAAGCCGAAGGATGTAAGATGGATGTTGAACTGTGTCCTTGTAAAGTGCTTCTCTTCCTTGCATAAAAGGAGTTAAATATTAGCAATGCCTTTCACCTTTCTACTTTTAATGAGGTGTTAGACAGTGAAAGACTTATTTTCTGTTCCTTTTGTTTTTATTATTATCAGAAACCATCTGCATTATGAAGTGTTTAACACAGAAATGGACCCGATATCTCTTCCTGGTTTCTCTAAGGCAAATTCCATAATATTTTCCTCTCCTCTAAAGCTTACCATTTTTTTAAAGATAGAAAGTGTATTCAATATTAGAGTAATTAGTCAGAATAAGATAAAAACTGCATTTTAATGGCATAAACTGACAGAAAATTTGCTGGTGTCAATGGTAGTTTAGTCATTGACACATCTATGGGAGATAAAGATAACATTTCAAAAGCTACCTGTAGGAGGGTTTTATATTGCCTAAATAAAAAGCAGGACATGGTTAATTTCAGTTGTGCCAATTTTTTTTTTTAACTTCTGTGTACAATTATGTACACACACACATACACGCACATTAAATTTTGTTTGCCTGGCTATAAAATGGATGAATAAATATATTTTGTATCATCAGACATGATGCCTTGCAAATTAACGTTTCAATATTAGCCTTAAACATTTATCATTTTTCAGCAGGACAGAGAGGATGGGAGGATTTGAGTGTGGTCATTTTGGAGAAATTGTGTGACTTTCCACTTCCTCTTAAGACCAGTTTACAAAGTATGGTTTTATTTTCCCCTTTGAAGAAGGGTGATGTTCAAATCATCAGAATACACCCATGTTCCCTTCTGAATAAAGCAGCGTGGCTGACAAGACATTGCTCACTGCCTGTCTCTTGCCTGAAAGGCAGGTGTGCTTCCTTTACACTTTTGACTAACTTCACAATGAAGGTCGTTAACTCTCTCATATTCTTTTTTTTTTTTTTGGTACCAGGGTTTGAACCCAGGGGTGCTTAACCACCGAGTCACATCCCCAGTCCTTTTTAAAATATTTTATTAGAGAGAGGGTCTTGCTGAGTTGCTTAGGAGCTCACTAAGTTGCTGAGGCTGGCTTTGAACTCATGATCCTCCTGCCTCAGCCTCCTGAGTCACTGGGATTACAGGCGTGTGCCACCACACCCGGCTCTCATAATCTTAAGGTGCATAAATTTGGTTTATTGAGACTGGAGATAGAACTACAATGGAGATTTCATTCTTTTTCAAGATGTTTGTTAAATGTACTACCCAAGAGGTAAACAGTGCACTTCAAAGATATCGTTAAATCCCTCTCCCTAGTGGAGCAGTTACTCCAGAAGAGAAAAGGAAAGCGAAAAGCTTATTTTCTGAGCTCTCTATTCTCCAGGGTGCCAGTCTGTGCCTGTTTTTACCCTGAGGTCCATTCTTTGCCCTGTGTCTGCTCTGTTCCATGGGGATGAAGCCCTGGAGGCTGCTCTCCAACCCCAGCCCTTGCCTCCAGCTTCCCCCAGGAACCCTGAACCCTGAACTCTGGCGACACTGCCTCTTCTCGTGGTCCCTTGAGAACTTAGGGTGGTAGTACTTCGGGCGTTTTGCTGCTTGTACTGTTTAGCTTGGTTCCCTCTCACCGGTTTAGCCTCTCATCTATGTAACCATTTCCCTTGGGTTAAATTCTACCCATTTTAAATACTTAGGAGTGTTTTCTCTTGTCGGTTGTGTCCTAACTAATCCATCAATGCTTCATTCCAAAATTATTGAAAGAAAAGTGCACAGGGATTACTTGCTTCTCCCCAGTAAAACACATGATCTGCAGGAAATAAATTTAAAATTGCGTATTTTGTTTTTGTTTTTGTTTTGTCTTTTGTTTCTTTTCATTTATAAAATGCTTTATATTAAGACTCTGAGATATAAACACACACGCGCGCGCGCGCGTGCAACACAAGGAAGTATGCTTGTGTTTCTGTGAATTTTCACAGGGTGATTACTATCAATCAAACCAAGAAACAGAACTTCACCAACACTTCCAGATGTTCTACTCATGCCTTTGTCTAGGCATTTCCCAGAGGAAACCACTATCCTAGTTTATATCACCATTGACTAGTTTTGCCTATTGGAGAACTTTGTCTGATGGAATCACACAATGTTTTAAATAGCCATGGAGCATTTCTTTTTTTTTTCTTTTAATTAATAAGCCTTAATTTTGAGAACAATTTATTATTCACAATAGAACTGGGTGAAAGGTACAGACATTTCCCAGATACTCCCTGCCCCCAAACATGCCTAGCCTCCTGCACTATCCACATGCCCCACCAGAGTGGCACATTTATTACAATCTGGGAACCTACATTGACACACTGCTATCACCCAACTCACATTGGAGTTCATCGTGGTGTACATTCGGTGGATCTTAACAAATGTACAATGACACGTATCCTCCATTAAAATGTCACATGAAGTGGTTTCACTGCCTGAAAATCCTCCCTCCCCACTAAGCCCTGGAAACCAATGTCTTTTCGATGCCTCCACAGTTTTCCTTTTCTAAAATGCCATACAATTGGAATCATACAGTCTATGCCCTTTTCAGATGGGCTTTGATCACTTAGTAATATGCATTGAAGTTCCTTCCCTGAATTTTCAGGACTTGATAGCTCATTTCATTTGAGTGCTGAATAATATTCCATTTCCTGGATGTGTCACATTTTATTTATCTCTTCACCTACTGAAAGACATTTCATTGCTCCCAACTTTTTATAATTATGACTAAAGCTGCTATAAACATCTGTGTAGGTTTTTGTGTAGACACAACTTTTCAGCTCATTTGGGTAAATACCAAGAAGTGTAATCACTGAATTGTACAAGAAGAGGACTTGTAGTTTCGTCAGAAACTGCTGAACTGTATTGCAAAGTGGTTGTACCATTTTTTATTTCCACCTATAATAAACAAGTATCCTATTGCTCCACATCCTTGCCAGCATTTGGTGTTGTCAGTGTTTTGGATTTTGGTCATTCTTATAGGTGTGTAGTTGCTTTAATTATCGATTCCCTAATGAATATGATGTTGAGTATCTTTTCATATACATTTTTGCCATCTTTATATCTTCTTTGGTGAGGTATCCATTCAGGTCTTTGGCCTACCTTTTAATTGGGTTCTCCATCTTCTTATTGTTGAATCTTGGGAATTCTTTGTATATTTTGGATAACAGTGTTTCATCAGATGTGACTTTTGCAAGTATTTCCTGTAATTGGTGATTTATCATCTCATTCTGTTAAAGGCTGGATATTTTTTGTTTTGAACACTGAAAAACTTTTAAACAATATATTTAAAACTGTATTCTAAGCTGTACAATTTTGTAGCATTAATTTATTTCTATTAACATAATAGTTGTCACCCTTCTCATTTTGCATGTCAAATTAATAGGAATATCTTAAAAACTTTATGTATATCCCAACTATGATTTTTAATTTTTAATGTTCACATTTTATAAACAAGTGTGTTCAATATAAGAATTTCTTCATGGGACATGAGTCTCATTCTGGCATTCAATTTTTTTTGTTTTGGTTGGAACTAATTTATTTATTTATTTTTTAATGTTTAAATATGTTTATTTTTATTTATTATTTTCTTTTTAAAATTTTTATTTGTGCTTTTTAGATATACATGAGAGTAGAGTGTGTTTTGACATATTATACATACATGGAGTGTAACTTCCCATTCTTGTGGTTGTACATGATGTGGGGTTTCACCGGACATGTATTCACATATGAACATAGGAAAGTTATGTCTGATTCATTCTACTGTCTTTCCTATTCCCATCCTCCCTTCTTTCCTTTCATTCCCCTTTGTCTAATTCGATGAACTTCTATTCTGCCTTCCCCACCCGTTTATTGTGAGTTAGCATTCGCATATCAGAGAGAACATTCAATCTTTGGTTTTGGGGAATTGCCTTATTCACTTAGCATGATAAGTTCCATCTATTTTGGCATTCACATTTAAATCTAGAGCTTCTTATGTTATTATGGACCTTTCACCATTAGCTGAGGGATCTGATCTCTGTCTTCTAATAATGGGTATTTGCTATTTGAAGATGTCTTGTGATCAGAACATTTCACACACTTCCTATAATAAATTCTGAATAGATGTATAAAGTGGTCAGGATGCCAGTGTCTTTCTTTCTCAACAGGTAAACAATTTGTCCTGTTTCAACAATCCCATTCATTCTAAGGGGCTTCCTTGGTATTAAAGTAGTTTTTCATGTTATCATTTTGGTGTTTTACTTAGTTATTCTAAATGTAAGTGCCTTGCTGCTTTCATTTTCTTCTCATTTATTTATGCAGACATTTTCCTTTTCAATTTTTTCCTTAGAGATTATCACAACTGCTCATAGTACATTTTAATGTACTATGGTTATACTTAAAAGGACATGGTGTCCCTTCTCCAACAATTTTCATCTATTCAACCAAAGTTAATGTTGAACCTGCAATACCTAATTTAGAATCCTTTCAGACAATGTGCAAATGACATCATGAACAGAACAGAATTACTTGGACCCCATCATAATCCTGCAGCTGGGAGATACAGGGATGAGCAGCTTTATGATGTGGTTTTAAAGGCAGTTAATAACCGATGTTCAGCAAGCAAGTCTTCCCCTTAGTTTGGTACAGCACCAAAAATTCTAATCGTTAACATTTTTCTCCAGCTTATGGAAATAAGGCTTTCTAAAGTTATAATTTTTGGAAATAAATACCATTGGGAAAGAAAAATTCATCCACTAAAAATGTATGTTATGTGAATACATAAGTCTAATGACTTAGCAAAGAGACCTCTAAAGCAATGGTGGAAATACTCATCTTTGGAAGGTTTGGTACACATAAGTAGAAAAGGCTACTGAAATAAGCCAACTGTTGTCTGCAGTCATGGGAAACACCTGTCATCAAAGATAATTCAGGCTGCAGAGATCTAATGTCTTATTGGGGAAGAACAAAGTTGTGGCGAGAGATTTTAAATCACTGTTGCCCAAGTGGTTCAGAAAAGTATTTTAACCAGAATGTAGTCTGTACCACAATTGCTGAATCCCTGAGAGTGATGCGAGAAACAACAAATGTTTTTAAATGCAAAAATCATCCTGTATCTATCCTTGTATCCCTGAAAATCAGCATAGAGCTTGGACATGACAGGAACTTTCTAAACAGTTGGCTGATGAATGAGGGCAATGGCACAAAGCAAGATGGGCTAATACCTGTGGAACTCTCATTTATGCCAGACATCCTTTTGTATACACAGGTACTTTATTTTGTGTTAACACACCTGGTGGCTTGCACTCTTTATTTACATATGAGGAAACTGAAGCCCCATTGAAGTCAGCTAACCACCCTATCTAAGGTTCAGTTAGTTGGAGTGAGCATTCCAATTCAGAGAGTCTGGCTTCAGACCCTAAGCTCTAAATGATTATGCTCTGCTGCCTTGCATGTAATATAATCACCAAATAACTTTAAAATACAGAAGCAATTTTTTTTTTATGTTTGAGAAAAGTTTTATCATTCCAGAACACAACTGGACTAACAGACTCTATGCAGATCTCAAACAGCCTTTCTTTGAACACAAATGCCCTCTTTTCATTGTTCTTAAATGAACATGACTGCCCAAACATGACTTTCCTTTTAAAACATGACTGCCCAAATCAACTTCCTAATTTAAGTTCAGATCCCATCATTTTCATTCTTCTGAAATTCATGTTTTAAAAGTTCCATTGTTAAAGCCAGGCACAATGACTCCATGCCTGTAATCCCAGTGACTCAGGAAGCTGAGGCAGGAGGATCGCAAGTTCAAAGCCAGTCTCAGCAATTTAGCGAGGCCCTAAGCAACACAGCAAGACCTTGTCTCTAAACAAAATATAAAAAAGGAACTGGGAATGTGACTTAGTAATTAAACTGGTTCAATCCCCAGTACCAAAATAAATAAATAAATAAATAAATTCATTAATCCTTTTTATGCCATTTGCTTAAGAATGTATCATATTAAGCAGCAAGTGATTTAACCTCTCTGAGCTTCACTTTCCCCATGTAAAAAACATGTCTGTTTCCTTTTAAGGGCTAGAAAATAATACTAGTAAACAACAAAGCACAGCTCCTGGTACATGGTAGGTACATAATGAACAGTAGGCAATATGACCATGTAATCATTATCAACTTCTATCTCAAAGTCAGTTTTGGCTGCTCCATCAACAGAAGAATAAAATCTATGTCCAGGCATTTGTGGTGGTGCATGTCTGTAATCCCAGTGACTCAGGAGGCTGAGGCAGGAGGATTGCAAGTTCAAAGCCAGCCTCAGCAACTTAGCAAGGCACTTAGCAACTCAGGGAGACTCTATGTCAAAACAAAAAAATAAAAAGGGCTGGGGATGTGGCTCAGTGGCTGGGTGGTTCAGCACCCACGGGTTTAATCCTCAGTACCAAAGAAAAAGAAAAATCTATGACCAGCGTTCCTCAGTGTGTCATACATAATACAGGGTTACCACCTCCTCTGCTCCTCATCAGCTGTTCTTTCCCAGAATGTTTTCACCTTTCCTAAGTCTCATTCTCCATGCTGTAAAGTCTCTCCTTTACTTTGCACATGCTGGTTCTCCTGCCTAGACTCTCCTCCCCAAATCCCCCTCACTAGCACGCAGTCTCCAGTGGTTCACAATGTGTTAGTCATCCTTCAAAGTCCATCACAACTGTTGCTGTTGCCCTTTCACTGAAATCATTGACACGCCCTCCTAGATCAACAGTTATATCTCTCCTATCTCTGAATTCACAGAGCCCTTTGGGCCCTTTGTAGAAAACCAGGTCCTAATGTAGACAACAATAATCAAAGCAATCTTCATTCAGTAGTCACAGCATCATGTTGTAAATCCTCTGATTATTTGTCTTTCTCCCTTCTGAATTTTTCATCCAGTACAAATGCCTGGTTATTTTTCACCTTTGGAAGTCCTGTGACCAAGTACAGTGTGGTCTTTCTTTCTGGTATGAATGAAGTATGGAGGGTCCTATTTGAAGAGAGTCTTAGGTGCTTTCAGGGGGTTAAGATTCTAACACTGTATCCAGCCATCACAAGAAAAGGAGAGATTCCTTTCCCTGACAGAGGGCCTTGGCAAAATTCCATTCTTAAAGAACTTTCTGATTCGATCTTGTAAAGATACATGTGTTAGATAATGTTAGAATTTTTCATTTAAAATGTTTCCTGAGGAGAAAGTTATTTAAAAATACATAGATCTTTTCTGATTGTCAAATAAGTTTATGTTTAGGTTAATGCTAAAATTAGCATTATTTCTGTTCAACAAGGGTTTCAAAGATCTAGCACCTTATATTTCTGAGACCTGTTTATGTAAAATCCTTCTTGAGGGTAATTCTGGAAATAACAATGTCTGAAGTTGTACACTAATAGAATTTGGGGGCCAAATGTGATCTAGAATCAACTCTAGGAACTGAGGTCTTGTTAAGGCAGGAGTTTCTCTCTTCTTTTTTCTCCTGAAGAATATTTGTAAAATGATTATTTATAACTTATGAAAGGGTTTGTTTAAAATGCAAAATAAAAATTTCCCTAGCTATAGTGACACTATTAGCACTTCTTCAGGGAGTACATAAATACATTCTAAATGTTTCAGTCACACCTTTCAAATACCAAGGGTAAGAATAATAATTTATATGAATGAAACTGAACTATCAAAAAACAATCTCTGATTTTGTTTTAATTGCAAAAATCTGTATCTATAGAGAGGAGCTGCTTCCTTTGGTGGAAAATCCAATGGATGCATAGGCAACATTAACGCATTCTTAGAACAATTATTCATTCTTTCTTCCCTTCATTTTTTAAACATCCTTTACACAAATTAATGTCTTCTGGTTCTGTGTGAGGCACCTGGGAACCTGAGATAAATAAGGTACAACTATTCCAAATGATATCTTGGTTAGATACCATATGTTAGAATCCTAGTATTTAAAGCATCAGGAAGGACATTTCAGGTCATCTACCTGAGACCCATTAATTTTTCATTAGAAGAAATTGAAGCCCAGAGCAGTAAGGTCTGCTCCAGGAATTAGCAGTAAAGCCATAGCTAGGACCTTTTTGAGTTTCCCATCATGTCAGTTCCTCTCACACAACAGAGTGGCCTGTGTCCCTGTGTTCTTGATTTTATTTTGCTTCAAGAGAAGTTTCCAGGTCTAAGAAGATAATAAAATAAAATAAGGTTGATCCAGGTTTTATAGAATGTGTAGAAGACACATTCTATATTCAATAAATGTTTATTGAGAATTAAATATTTGCTAAATGCTGGAAATATGACTGAAACAAATAGGAATGTCTTCCTGGCCCATATCCTGTTTACTGTTGTGTGTCCGTGTGTAAATCCCCAGCATAAAGATGCTAAACTGCCCTTCAGTGTAGACAGTAAAATAGTTGAAGCTGAGCAATGTTGGCACATACCCAGAATCCCAGTGACTTGGGAAAATGAAGCAGAAGGATCTCAAGTTTGTGACCAACCCCAGGAACTTAGCAAGACCCTGACTCAAAATAAAAAAAAATTAAAAAATTTAAAAGGCTGTGGATGTAGCTCAGTGGTAAAGCATCCCTGGGTTCAATCCCCAGTACCAAATAAATAAATGCAGAAACAAATAAATATTCCATGCAATATGTAATGCCAAAAAATGGTACTAAAATGATTGTAACATATTCACTTTTTAAAATATAAAACAATGCAATCCATAGCACCTTACATATTACACTGAAAAAATTCATACCCATGACTTTGGTTTACTACTGTTAAATGAAAAACTTGACCTACTTCCTGCTTACTTAAACATTCCAGAAGTGAAAAAGAATTTTTTAAAAATATGAGTGGAATATCTGCACTGTTGTGTCTTTGAGTAAGAAAATGTATAGTCTTAGAAAACAGAAGTCTATTCACATTTCCAGATTATAGTCCTGACTTGTTATCTTTTGTGTGTTAATTGCCCCTTTACTACCCCAGAAGAGCTTGAAAAATGCTATTTACCTTTATATAAGTACAATTTAAAAAACTGTATTATCACAAGATTGAATAGAGAAATATTTTCCCATTAAAAACTAGGGATTGAAATGGGCCAATACCTATGTGGTTTAATGTTAGTGCATTCGTATTAGTGACAGTTTATTGTCTGAGTTTGTATTTTAGCCATAAACTGATTTTTATAAGCTTCAAAATGTGAATTTTAAGTCTGTACTGAGTTTATATAAGTAAAATTTAAAACTGTGAATCTGATGGTTTCAAATCAGCAAAGCAGATGAATAATGTAGCTCTCAATTCTGTCAGTTCCTAATTATTCTGTAACAGCAGAGTATAAATGGTACTGTGTGTGTCTATGTATGCTTTCAGATGACTGATACTTTGAGCATTTTCTAATGGTATGTGAATAAATAACGTGGCTGTCTTTTTAGGAACAACTTAGTAGTATTGTACCATGCTGTCTTAGTGTATAAACAACTCTAGTATCACAGTGTCTCTTCTGAAGTTGGAGTTCTTCCCAGGATGGTTACATCCTCAATGGGCACATTGGGAGGGGGAAATGCTTTAGTATGTCCCACATAAGGTTACATTCTTCCCGTTCAGCTGCAGCAAATGAACCTCCCATAACCTCAGTTACGTAGGCCCCCGTTCTCTACTGCAACAGAGTTAGAACCCTCAGTTTAACAGACTTCCTTTGCAACCAATAGTGTCACCAGGAGTAAGACAGAGCTATGCCACTGCCTGAGTCCCCAGTGCATCCCCATAGCAATCTGAATTCTTCTTTGGCAAGAGAAGTCTGCAGACATAGAGGACAATGGTAAAATTACACTGTTCTGTCCCAGATTCCCAGATTCTCCCTTCCTACAGTACAAGGAATGAAGCACATAGTTTGCTAGTCCCCTCCAAAACTCCATCATTTTTGTAAATAAATAAGTAATTTTTTATTTGTTCTTTTTAGATATACATGACAGTAGAGTGTATTTTGACATATTAGACATACATAGAGTTTAACTTATTCTAATTTGGATCAATTCCAATCTTGTGAATAAACATGATGTGGAGTTTCACAGGTCATGTATTCACATATGAACATAGGAAATTTATGTTCGATTCATTCCACTGTCTTTCCTATTCCCATCCCTCCTCCCTTCCCTACATTCCCCTCTGTCTAAACCAATGAGCTTCTATTCTCCAACCCAACCCATTGTGTGTTACCATCCACATATCAAAGTGAACATTTGGCCTTTGGTTTGGGGATTGACTGATTTCACTTAGCATGATAGTCTCCAGATCCATCCATTTACCAGAAATGCCATAATTTTATTCTTTTTTATGGCTGAGTAATAGTCCATTGTGTATATATATATATATATATATATATATATATATATATACCACATTTCTTTATCCATTCATCTGTTGAAAGGCATCCGTGTTGGTTCCATAGCTTAGCTATTGTGATTTGAGCTACTATCAACATTGATGTCACTTTAGTATGCTTATTTTAAGTCCTTTGGTTATATACTGAGAAGTGGGATACTGGATCAAATGGTGGTTCCATTTCAAGTTTCCTGAGGAATCTTCATACTGCTTTCCATAGTGGTTGCACCAATTTTTAGTCCTTTAGCAATATATGAGTGTACCTGTTTCCCTACATCCTTACCTACATTTATTGTTACTTGTGTTGTTGATAATTGCCATTCTCACTGGAGTGAGATGGAATCTCAGTGTAGTTTTTATTTGCATTTCTCTAATTGCTAGAGATGTTGAACATTTTTTCATATATTTGACCATGTTGCTTCTCTCATAAAGTGCCTATTCAGTTCCTTTGCCCATTTATTGATTGGGTTATTTGGTTGTTTTTGTTTTGTTTTGTTGTTTTGGTATTAAGTTTTTTGAATTCTTTATATATCCTGGAGATGAATGTTCAGTCTGAGGTTCAGGTGGCAAAGATTTTCTCCCATTCTGTAGGCTCTCTCTTCATGTTCTTGATTGTTTCCTTCTCTGTGAAGAAGGATTTTAGTTCGATACCATCCCATTTATTGATTCTTGATTTTATTTCTTGCACTTTAGGATCTTCTTGAAGAACTCGATTCCTTAGCTGACATGATGGAGTGTTAGACCTACATTTACTTCTAGTCAGTGCAGGGTCTCTGGTCTAATGCATTCGTCCTTGATCCACTTTGAATTGAGTTTTGTGCAGAGTGAGAAATAGTGGTTCGATTTCACTCTTCTACATATGGATTTCCAGTTTTCCCAGTACCACTTGTGGAAGAGTCATCTTTTCTCCAATGTATGTTTATGGCACCTTTGTCTAGTAAGAGATAACTGTATTTATGTGGGTTTGTATCTATGTCTTCTGTTATTTTCCGTTGGTCTTCATCTCTGCTTTGGTACCAATACTGTGCTGTTTTTGTTATTATAGCTCTGTGTATAATTTAAGATCTGGTATTGTGATGCCTCCTTCACTCTTCTCACTGATGATTACTGAGGCTATCCTAGGCCTCTTATTTTTCTAAATGATTTTCATGACTGCTTTTTCTGTTTCTATAAAGAATGCCATTGGAATTTTAATAGGAATTGCATTAAATCTATATAGTACTTTTGGTAGTATGGCCATTTTGACAATATTAATTCTGCCTATCCAAAAATATGAGAGATCTTTTCATCTTCTAAGGTCTTCCTCAATTTCTTTCTTTAAAACTCAGTTCTTACAGATGTTGTTCCATCTGATGAAAAAAAAATTTCTTTGAGATTTTCCATGTCATCCAGCTCTGAGGCATTGTGTGTAAGTTTGTCACCTGTAAGAACAAGGGATTTTCAGTTAAATATTATTGGTATTCCCTAATAACAAATACTCTGGTTCAGTTCATGATTGCTTTCTCATTAAAATATTGAGATCCCTTTCATACTCATATCTGGAGCCTTGCTTAATATATACTAACTGTAATAAACTATAGTTGCCTAGTAATGAGTGGATGCCTGTCAGAGTCTGGAGAACATCAATGAATAACTGAAACAGCAACATCTGTTTCAGGTGGGTGACCTAAGCCTTCATTCTGCACTGGCCATCCCCAATGTTTCTGATGTGCTGGTAACTTTCTCAGAAGTAACTCATTATTATATCATAAAAATGAAAATTAGCATTTCATGTAATCTCCTTCTTATGGTATGTGTTTGGAGAATGACCATAGAAGCAACGGGTCCAGATACTACCATCTCTGAAATGCTTTTAACAGAATACAGAATGAGATATTCACCAGAATAGACACTGTCAGACAGCTTGTTTCAAGTGCTTTTGATTCTGTTTGCTCAGTTTCATTGGGAAAATGCGTTAACATTTTCTCCTTTTGCTGATAGTATTCTTTTTTCACATTGAGTATTTAAGGATTCTAAAATATTTACCAATTTTTAAAGGTTATTACTTTTAAAAAAATATAGAAGCAAAGGAAAAAATGTGTAGAATAAAGGAATTTTAGCTGGGTAGTAAAAATTAACCCCTAAAATAAAAAATACTTGATATATTCTGAAGATAGCTTGAAGTACACCTAAAGCCATTCTTTTCTACCTAGAATATGTAATCATGTGATGGGGCTTTCAAAGCCCCACGAAGAAGATACATCAGCATAAATTTTCATGGGGAGTCATAAGGTATCAAAGACATAGCAGTGTTGTAAATAATTCTGCCCTCATACCCCAATCTGATGTAGTGCCTGGGTTTACCTTGCTAGCCCATCCAGTGGGAATTTTGAGGATCATACAAAATAGACCCTCTATAAGAACCCAGAAACCACTCCGGACTCCAGAACTCAGCAAGAGAGTTTATTAAGCAAACAAGCAGAGCATCTCCCTGCAGGGTAAGAGAGAAAATGAGAGGAAAAGAGAGAGAGAGAGCACACGTGCAAGAGAGAGAGTGAAATGGAGGAGAGAGCATGAAAGTGAGGAGGAGAAAGAGAAAGAATGGCGGGGGAGCTATCCTTAAGCAGTCAAATTCCACAGGCTAACAGGGAACCAATAACGGAGAAGGATACTTGCAAGCTGACTGATGAACCAATAGCTAGCTAGGATGTTCACAGACTGACAAGAAGTTGGGAGGCGGGGAAATGACTGCAACATAAAGGGCTGGGAGCAGCTTTATATTACCCTCCACTGTTTGGAAAGAAGGATTGTGCTTTATTTAAATAAGAAAAATGTTCTTACTCATAACAAAAGTATTTGTGTGAATTCTGCTCTCTTTATAGGCAGGACAAAAAAAAAAAAAAAAAAAAATCATCCACAATTTGTTTTGAAAGTTGTGTAGAACCTTGCCCACTTCCTCCAAGCAATGGTTCTCAACGGCATACAGTTTTTCCTCCAGTGAAATTTGGCAATATCTGTAGACATTTTGATTGTCACACATGGGGGTGGGAATGCTATAAGCATTCATTGGGTGCAGGCCAGGGGTGCTGTTAAACATGCTGTAAAGCTAAGACAGTCCGCCAAAGGGAAATGTTGTCTGGCCCACAGTGCTATTAGTGGTTAGATTTAGAAACTCCACTCAAAAATATTAAGAGCTACTGTTGCTGTGTACTAGGCTACATATTAGGTACTTTCCACATATTATCTATTTAATCCACACCACCAATTCATTAAGTAGGCACTACTGTCTTGACTTTTATATGATGAAACACAGGCTCGGAAGGTTAAGTAATTTGTTCAAGGTCATGCAGTCAGCAAGGTAGTGGACTCTGAATTTGAAAGCAGATGAGACTCTAAAGACTAGCTCGTATCAGGTCACTATGCCCCACTCTTCAAAAATACCTGTATCAACTGCCTCTGTGCTTCCTGAAACTCTGCTTCCAAAGGGTCCCCATTGAAATGCATGCGTGTCATCTGTAAAGACTGGCAAGGTGGTTAACTATGGCCTATTACTCCATTCCCAGAGTCCAGAGTGAATAAAATGGTTTCTATAATTCTGGACTCGAAAAGAGATGACCAAGTTAGAAGGGAAGACAAAAATTCCCCTGAAAGAAAACGTCATTATAAAAAGTGCTTCTTTAGAACAGAGCTCTGCTGGGGAAAATGGGATTCCGGGGCAGTATAGGAATGGCCGGTCATGCACTAGGGATTTTATGTATGAAGCAGAGAGATCCTGAGGCAGCAGGCCTTGCAAGGGGATGCGACACCCTGCTCTTTCTAAAGGAGACAACAGGCCAATTCTCTTGGCAGAGGAACCACTCACCGCTTGTTGCCTGCCCTTCAGTGAATGTGAGCAAGGGCTTTAGTTAGGCAGAAGCCAGCAAGAATCCCAGGAAGTGGTGGTCATTGCAAAACAGAAAATAGATAATTAACTTTGGACAACACTGGAAAAAAAAATGAGCCCCTTCATCTACAGCATGTTAAAGGAAAACGAAAACATTATTTTCAGTGAATGGTATTGTTTCTTGACTCATAATTCTACTTGACCATCAGTCATCTGCTTTTCAGCACTTCTGGCGATGGCCTGCTGAACTGTTACCTCTTCAGGCTCTTCCAATGGGCCTTGACTCTCCACCTGTGTCATTCACCTGACATGTCAACATTTTCATTTCTCTCTATGATTCTTTTTGGAATGATGAGACTTTTCCCACAAACTCCTTAAGAGTTTTCTGGAGTTTCTGTAACCAATAACCATAGACTTGGGGCTTGAATCAACAGAAATTTATTTTTATTTTATGGTTCCATAGTTAAGAAGTCTAAATCAAGGCTTTGGTCAGCTGGGCCATTCTCATTCTGAGGCCTCTAAGGAAGAGCCTTCTTGATGCCTCCTAACTTCTATTGGTTCTAGAAATCCTGGGCATTCCTTGACTTGGAACTATGTCACTCAAGTCTCTGCCTCAGACTCCCACAGCTTTCTGCCCTGTATGTGTCTCTCTCTGTCCTCTCCTTACAAGGATACCAGTAATTGGATTTAGGGCTCACCATAATCCAGTGTGATCTCATCTTGATCCTTAGCTGATTATATCTGCAAAGACTCTATTCCTAAACAAGGTGACATTCTGAGTTTCCAGGTATATGTGAATATTTGAAGAACACTGCTTGTATTAGGGTACTCTAGAGAAACAACCAATGTATTGCACACACACAAAAACAAAAACATAATAAATTTATTATTAGGAATGGGTTCACACAATTATGGAAATCAAAGAAACCCCCAGATTTGCAATCCAAAGACCTGAGAAACAGGAGAGCTGTTGGTGAAGTTCCAGTCTAACTCCAAAGGGAGAAGACCCTGTCCCTACTCCATCAGGCAGAGGGCATGAAGATAGCTCAGCCTGTCAGTCTTTTGTTCTGTTTAGGCCCTGGTGAGATGAGGCCCACACAAACTGGAGAAGGCAATCTCTTTTACTCTGTGTACCAGTTCAGATGTTAGTCTTATTCAGAAACCCTTCAAGACACTTCCAGAATAAAATGTGACCAAATAGATGTGCATCCCCGGTGCCAGTCAAGTTGACACCTAAGTTAAATAGCATGCCACTCGACTACTACCCTCCTCCCAAAAGATTTTCCACAGTTCACAGGCGTCACACTGGCAAGGGGGCTACAATTGTAGTGACTGACTTAGACCCTTCCCTGAGTCCTATGGTAGAACCATAGACAACAAAAACTTAGTATTATGCCTGCAAAGAAAAATTGGAGATTGGATATTGGGCAGGTAACTAAAAAAAAAAAAAAAAAAAAAAAAAAAATCTGTTACATTTCCATGCATTTCAATTTGATAATTCAGAACCATCCACACTAATCTCTGCTTTCTGTTTACAAGCAACAGAAGCAAAACAAAAAATTCAAGCTAGCTTAACCACACAAAAAATAGGCAATCAGGTTTCAAGTAAGAGTAAGAGTAGATCAGAGGTTCGAAGGGTTGACTCAGGAGTCTGTCTCTTTCTCCATTCTTAGTTGCTTTCCTCTAGTGTTGGATTAATATTTCAGGAGGCTCAATCCATGCAATGAGGAAGAAAGTCATCAGCCTCTGCAAGTGTAAATAATCTATCTAATTATGAGTCACAAAGAGATGAAATTTCACTCCCACAGAATTCTGAGTGGCTCTGTTTAGGTTACATAAATACATAAACATTCCCCCTCCAGCTCTTGTTTTTGTGCACTTCATTCACTTGTTTTGATCTCTTCATTCTACCTATGGCAGTCCCAAGCAACATCTTCTTCCCAGGGAGGGGGGACTTCATTTGACCTCAGCTGTCCACTTCTTTGACCATTGAAACTGAACCACAATCATGAAATATGATCTCACAGTCTCCAGGTGCTGCATACTCCTCTGCAGCTTTTTGCTCTGATACTCCACATTTGCCACTCTTTTGTGTTCATCACAGGGTATTTTCATCCCAGTTCTTTCCTGCTAGCAGTGAGGCTCCTCTTAGTCTTTACTTCCTTCCATTTCTAAATACACAAATATACATCCTTTTATACCCTTCTGTTCCCTGGAATCCCAGGGAAGGCAGTTTCTCTCCGCATGTAGGTAAGTGTCCATCCCCTTTACCCTCTCCAGGACTGAACGCATCAGTCAACGATGGTCTCTCCTACCTTGTCAGTTTCTCTGCCTTTATGGACCGTACAGCATGTGTATAGTTCAAGGATGCCTATACTCAGAAATCTTACCCTGGCTTCACCCTTCCTTTTTGTTGTTACCATACCTGCCCTCCCCTGCAAACCCAAGTTTCTCCAAAATAAGTCTACATAGGTTGATTCCACTTCTTCACCTCCTATTCTCCTCCTCTTCCTTACCATTCCAGGAAAAAAATAATTGTTCTCATTATGGTCATCGTTGTCTCCATAGACCAAAGCCAATGACTACTTTTTCCATTTTCATCTTACTGAAGTTCTCAGGACCTCTGAACTCAAAGACCACTTCTCCCTCAGAAAAACTCCCTTGTCTTGGTTTCTATGGAAATACCCTCACAAGGCTTTCCTCCTACTTCCCTGAGCCCTCTGTTTTGGGGAGGAGCATTGGGCATTGTCTCTACGCATGCTCTTTCTTTTTCCCTCATGACTTTAAAAAGTCTACAACTTTCATTGGCATCTCTACATCTAAACCCTATTTTCTTAGCTTCAGACTCACAAAAACACAATTGATGTGATATCTCAAATTGAACACTTTCCTCATGCCCACCACCCCTCAGGGCCTCCCCACAGCACGCTCCTGCATCCAGCCTCTGCCTGTAGTAAATGCCATCTCCGTTCATTTTGGAATGCTCAGAGTTTTTCTGCATACTTGATTCTCACCCATCCTCCTCATGCAGTCAATGACTGATTCCTGTCATCCTATGTCCACATGGAGTTCCAACATGATCCCTTCTCACCGTCTCCATTGTTAGCTTGTCAGCATCTACTTCACCATCTCCAGTCAGTCACCAAATTCACTTCACTTGATCCACTCTTGCCGCTGGCCTATCCATTCACCACACCACAGCCAGGGTATTGGTTAGATTATGTCACTATCATGTCTTAAGTCCTTCAAAGCTTTTCCATTGCTCTTGGAATAAATTTCAGAATCCCTAGCATGTCCTACAAAGTGCTGGTCCCTGTTGAATTTTCCAGGTTCACATTATGTTCCCTCTCTCTCATGCCCAGGGCTCAGGCCACACTGATCTTCTTGCGTTCCCCAATCACTTCAAGTGATCTCCCCCTCAGGGATCTCATGTATGCTCTTCTCTCTGCCTGAAATCCTTCCTCCCCATCCTTCTCAGGTGTCTTCTCAATGTCACTTTCTCAGAGAAGTCTGAAATTCCACCAAATCACCTCTAAGAGGGTGATTCTCTCCTCATACCCTTTTCCCAGAATAAACTTAACTGCCCATTTCCTGTCAAAGCTTTCCTATAATTTTAACAATAATAAAGAGATATTACAAATCAAGAATATTTAAAATTAGTCATCAGCACAATTAGTCCTTACACCGTAAGTCATGCCCTTCAGGAGGAGTCCCAAATTGGCTGCTTCCTCCTGGGCCACTGTGATTTACAGCCTGCTTCCCCCACAGATAGAAGTTCCCTTTGATCTGAACCTGACTCCCGGGTTCAAAACCTAACATCCATTCCCCCAGATCTTGTCTGTACTCCTATCTCAATTCCAAGTAATAACTGGTAATTTTCCAACTGTACAACCCATAATGAACACACTATTATTGTCTTTTATATAGAATGGCTTAGTTTCTTTTCCTTTCACTCTCTCTTCCAGACTAGTCTATGTGTAATCAATAGGCTCATTTAAAGTTGATTGCAAAAAAAGATCCTTTCTCAAAAGTAAAGTCATTACATCTGTAACTTCCTTTAGAATTTGGGGAAAAAATCAGTTTCAAAAATAAGAATTTGTTTTAAAATCAAGCTACATGTTTACATAGAAACAGATATGACTAGGGAATTTTTTTAAGTCAGCTGTCATTGGTGTGATTATAAATGATTAGAAAACATTTTTGCTTTACTTTTTTAATTGGTCTGCAATGTTTATGAAAGATATCATAAAATCTAAAACAGATAAAACATACAGCCTTGGTTCTGTTCAGTGTTCTGGGTGTTATTGCTGTTTTGGTGATAGGGGTAAGCAAGCCATAGCTCAGCATCTAATGAATGATGTAGCATTTCTCTGTGCTCAATATGTGTGGCTGAGAATGTACAAACACATAATTGTCTTCACTGGGATGTAGGACATTCTTATAAGAATAACAAATATGCATGGCTAATACCCTCTGAAAAATGGTTTTCATCTCCAGGTGGAACATTGATTTCTTCCTGCCTCCTTATATTTATGAACAGAATCTTGGTATTATATCAGCCGGTTCTTTCCAACCTGGCCAAAGCATGCTGGGGTGGCTTCAGTAAGAAAGGAACACCTGTTCACCATTGTTTACATGCAAGCATCCTTTCAAAAGCTGAATCATCTCTCTCAGAGGCTTCTGTTCCACTTCCCTTCCTGTTCATTGTTCACCGATATACCTTCTCCAGTTTCTCCACTACACTTCTCAGTGAGGCTCTTCTCCCCTTCTCTGTGAGGCTCTAAACAGAACACAGTGGCTGAAAGGCATGGAGGAGACGATGATGTGTGCAGCAAAGATAGGGCCTCCCCGACTGACTCCAGTGAGCCCCTCAGTGGAACCTCTGAAATGCGATGCGGACAGCCCTGGCAATGGAGTTTTTGCCACTGACAATGTACAGACACTTGGAAGAGTCCAAAGTGCCCCATATCTTTATTTTATGATTCAATTTATATAAAAAAATTTAACTACTAGTTCGACCTTTTTCCTTCATTTCAATAACAGAAGTCATGTTAGTATACAGAATAAAGTTTCAACTCTTAGTCTATTTCTCATCTCAGTTTATTCAAACCATTTCCCCAATAGTGCATATTTTTTCAATATTCTTCTCTATTCCTCCCTAGGGTAATTTTGCTTTTGTGCTTTCTTAAGCACATATGCTTCTTTTTATTTTCTTTCCCCCAAATCAGTTCATACCCCTTCAAACTGCTTTTAATCTTTTTCCATAATTTATTCACCTGTAAAATTGCCTTAGTGTTTTTTCTAGCTTGCTTCATTTCCTACAACCCTATAATTTTTTCATAGTTGCCACTAATAATGAACTTTTTACTGAGTGCCTACAGGTGCATAACCTTCACTGCTTCCTTGTCTCTTCCATGTCATTGTCTCTGAGATATATATATCTCATGACATATATATATTATGACATACACACACACACACACACACACACACACACACACACACACACTCTCTCTCTACTTGATAGGCAGTTACAGTTCATCCTCCCATACCACTGCATACTAAATTATTTGTCCTTTCCCAGGGAGCATAACTGAGGCAAGGAGAAACTCAGTAGCTGTTATCACTCCTACATCTAAACTTAGTTACTGAATCTGCTGTTAGGGTTCATCAGACCCAAAATTTAGAATGGGTGCTGTGTTGCTGTTTTCAAAGTCTGAGCAGAAAGTGAAAGAGTCAGGGAGAAACACACCTAGGATTCCAACAACGAAAGCTTTCCAAGCCTGGGGGGGCACCGAATGGGTGATTTTTCTTCCAAAAATGTTCTACTTCAACCGACCTAATTTGATTATCTATCCACTCTCAAGTAAATTGATTATATTCCTTCTCATATATTGTTGTATCTGCAGTTGTATTTTCTTTATCCACATTCTTATCTCCCCATCTAGATTGTATGCCATTCATATTTCTCTGACTCTGTCTAGCACAGTAAGTGCTTTTTAGAAGACACTTAATTAAAATCTATTGAATTGGAATAAGCCATCTCATTTTAGAATAAGACACACTGAAAAAAATAGGAAACAATAACCTCTAGTACTGTGTATTTAGAATAAGAAAATGAATTCTTTTAAGAATGAAGTCTCAGGAATCTGCCTATTTCCTTGACTTTATAGGTAGACTTGATTTTCAGAAATGTCCTTCCCTTTCTTCTCTAGCAGAGAAAGCATATATTCTGTCAAAGGGGGACTTCCTACATCCTGCAAACATATCTGGGTTTACAGGCTGTGACAGATCACAGGCAGATGATCAGGCTGGTTCTTGTTGAGTTGGCTAACAGTCTGCCACTCAAATCGCAGAACTGCTGCTCTCCCAACCAACCATGAGACCATGAGAAGAACTTAGAGGCCATAACAGCCGTGACTATTTTACATCAGTTTGAGCTCACCAAGTTTAGGAAGATCCTGATCCCTCAACATTCCAGGGAACTTTCTATTTTGTTCTCCAAAGAATGACTTTTGGTCTGAAAGAGTGCTTCTCAATATCCATTCTGTTTTGCTATTAATAGAAGGTAGTTCAAGAGATCCTGCCACGCGGACTGTCCCTCCTGAGCACGTTGGTGGATTTTCATGGAGGACAACACCAAGGTGGAACTGGAAAGGAGCCCCTCAGGAGTGAATTGCCATTTAGAGTCAGCATGGCAAAATTACGAAATGCAAAACTGACTCACAAAAAAATGTCCTTTTTCTGTTCTAGCACTAGAAAAAATCGTGATAGGACTTGGAGGAAGCTTTTACACTTCATTGAGCTTTAGTTTCCTCATAAATAAAATCAGTAAAATGGGTATTAGACTAAATTATAGATATGGATCCTGCTATCCTGACAATTCTAAAATTCTGTGCTTGAATTTATCTAATGTAAATTTAATAATCTCCCCCATCCCCAGAAATCTATTTTAACTAAATAACCTTAGATACAACCAAAAATGTATACACAAAGGTACATCAATTAGAAGAAACCTAGAAAAGGCTAAGTACTCATTTAACAATAAGGTATAGCCAAATAAACTTGAACACATCCAATTAACAGAGCTCCATGCAATTATTAAAGTTTTTTGCAGATCTTAAAATATTAGAGTATGCTTATTTTACTGACTTTCATTAAGTAAAAAGACAATATTAAAATGATACACTTTGTTTAATTAAATAAATGCATCAAAATGTGAACACTGATTACCTCTGATAATTGAATCATGAGAGCTTTTAATGTTATTTCAAAAATATTTTCTACATTTTTCAACTTCTGTACAAGACACTCATGTGTCTTTCTCACTATCTAGTATTGAGAAAATGGAAAAAAAAAATAACTGTTTATCATTAAGTTTAAAAACCAAGAATATTTTTTACTAAGGATAAATCCAGAAATAACTACATAGCTATGAATTTTAAAGAAATGAAAATTGCAAAAACAAGTTTGGGAATCAATTTCCATAAATGAGTAAAGCGAAACGATGTAGGGTTCATGTTAGGTTATCTGTAAAATATGTAATCATCAGTTTCAGAAATGTTATTTAAAAATAGATATTTTATGTGATATTTTCACTCTAGGAAAGCATAAAAGAGCCTTATTATTTATAACCCCACTGAGATAATTCAGAGAAATATATTTTGAAAACATCCAATGGGAAAAATAGAATATCTGGCTATTGATATAAATCGAGATGGCTAGCAACAGACTTGTTCTTTCATAAGAAATTGTCATGAATAGAAGAGATACTAATCTGATTAATATTTTTTTAGGTCAGTTGCTCAAAGTGCCTCAAGAAACCATGTGCTTGCAAAAATTGTTCAGTAGATCACTATCTTTTTTCATTGCTGTTAACATGTTTTATTTAATATAAACCAGCACCCTAATAACAAAGCATTTCGTGGTATTCAAAAATAAAGAAGTCTTAAAATGTGACCTGAAAAATGGCATTTGCAGAGGCTCAAATTATTTTCTCTTGTTTTAGTTTCATTAACATTGGCAGCCCATGTTTTTTTGTAGCCATGCTGCCTAATTCAAACCAGTGACCTCTGAGTCCATATTAGTACCTTGAGTTGGTGATAAATTATGCGCTCTCACATCAGAAGAGAGAGCAGCGGTGAAGCAAATAACCTCTTAAGCTCCCTCCTGCCTCCGTGAGACCAGGGCTTGGCAAAGCAACTTCATGGGGTATATTCCAAATTATCACCTTTGTTGCAAAAACTTTCTCTCCCCAGGTGTTTGGATTCTTCACATGCAATTAAGTGGGTCATACCAGCACAGATTATATTACAAATTCAGTTCACGCACAGAGAGAAATTAATCTTAACAGTCACAAAAGGGAATTGCAAACTTTCAGAACCCTAATACACTGATGTCATACTCCCTAATGTTTAAAAAGAGCAAATCAAACAAGTTGCTTTAACATCTGACAAACGATGCTACTCATGTTGGCTGATCATAGTGAATGTTCTAGTAGTCATATGTATTAACTAGATAAAGGAGAGGCTTTGAAGTTTACAAAGTGAAAAACAATTATATCCATGGAATGGGCACCTGACTGTAGGAGTGAAAAGGCAGACAGTGAAGACTTCCAAAGAAATGCTACAGGCCCTGAAAGAGTCTTCGTCCAGGGAGCCGCACATGAGAATCTTTATGAATTATTCACATGTGCTTGGTCTCGCCTTCATCAGCTGCTCTGAAGAGAATTAGCGGGTGCTGGTTTTCCAGCATGGCTGTTCCTTATCCTTCTTGCTTGTTCCTCCTCTTCATTTTGTAGGACTGTGTCCTTGTGAGTCACAATGCTTGAGAATTTTTCAGGTTTGTAGCAGTTGCCAAAGCTATTTTCATAATCTCAATGGATTTGTTGTAGGGCTTTTCTTTATTTTTGTTTTTCATGATAGAGAAACCTTGCAATGCGCAACATTCTTTCGGTAATTTCCTGCGAGAAGGAAAGTTTTTTACTTATTTTTTTTTCCCTACCACAGGATATTTTAACTGCTGCTGTTTGGCATTGTAGTCTTCAAAGGGATTTTGATGCTAATTTTCCCATGCAATTGGCTTTGGTGTCAGGTAATTTCCTGACTTAGATGACTATGGAGAAAAGCAGCTGAAAGTTTATGTTGCTGAGTAATTCACAGTAATTGTTAGATCAAGGTGACCTTTTAAACACTCCTGTTAATCCAACATCAGTACATTATTAAAAATGTAATCTATATATAATTTCTATTCTGAAATCCTTTATGGTGAAGATACTTAATATTTCATTTTAATTTGAAACAATACTACTAATGATCATATGACCATTTTTGAGAAGACAATGTAATTACTGCAGTGAACTGCTTTACTTAATGTGTTTTGTTGCCTATTTAAAGATGGGAAAAATATACTCCCAAGGTTTTGCTTTTGTTTTGTTATATTTTGTTTTGGTATCAGGGATTGAACTCAAAAGTGCTCCATCACTGATCCACATCCCCAGTCTTTTTATCTTTTATTTTGAGACAGGATCTCACTGAGTTACTTAGGGTCTTGCTCAGTTGTTGAGGCTGACCTCAAACTTGCCATCCTCCTGCCTCAGCCTCCTCAGGTGCTGGGATAACAGACGTGTACCACATTGAAGATGGCTAGCAACAGACTTGTTCTTTCGTAAGAAATTGTCATGAATAGAAGAGATACTAATCTGATTAATATTTTTTTAGGTCAGTAGCTCAAAATGGCTCAAGAAACCATGTTTACTCCAAAGTTCAATATTCTTCTGATGGTCCATTTTGTACTGGGAATATGTGTAACCTTTGACTGCTCAGTCATTCTTAGATGGTTTGTGGGTGGTGGCAAGCTGCCTTAGTTATTTGCCTAAAAAGGTCACTGTATTTATACTGTGTTGTTGTCCAAACCCATATTATGAGGCCTGAGATTAATAACTTGCCATGTTACAAATGAGTTATATCAACTAGGGGAAGTTCAAGTAGTAGTTAGCTTTCTCGTTGTTCCCCTTGCTCAAAATTCACAAATATATTTACTTAAATAATACTGCCAGGAATTTATTGAGCAGTTAGTATATTTCAAGCTCAGTGCATGATGCCTCCTTTTTCATATCTCTAAGGATTCTACAGAGAAGAAAATAGAGCTTTGGAAAGGATAAATAATCTACCCATGATCACAAAAGTATGTATGGGAGCTTGAGGCTGTGCCAGCCTCCCCTTGTGAGGCTCTGGCTGAAGGAAAAGCCTGCGCAGGGTCTGTAAGGCTTTAACAAAAGCAAGGTATGCTGGAACAGTCCAGCAACAGCCAAGTTTCCTCCAGTGTATGGCAGGGAGCGAAATGGTCTTTCCTTTTTTATCTATTCAAGAAGTAGCCCTGCCTTATGCCCACTCTCCATATTCCTTGGTGCAGAAAGGTGATTAAGAAAGAGCTCATGTCTAAAGAGAGAAGATCGATACATCAACAAATTATTACAAAATAGGATCTAAATTGGGGAGCTAAGCAAGGTTGTGCAAGCAGCAGAGTAACAAGGCCAGGCCTGAGGGACCTAGTTGCCTGGGAGCACCAGCTGGTGCAGGTGTGCTGCTGGGGAGGAAGGGCAGGGTTGTCTGAGGGGAAGCTCCAGGCTCCCGGGGCTCTGTCAGCCCTTCCTTAAAGGACCAGGACTCCTTACATCTTACCCCACAGCCATTGGCTTGGGGCGTCCTGGAAGTGACCACAGGTTGATATTGATCCAACTTCAAGACCCTGCTCTTAATATAACCTCCCAAATATGGTTTGGCTAATTCTAGCAAGCTGTATCACCATAGTTCCAAATTTATGATCTAAAATGTAAGTAGAACTGAAACCTAATCTGTTTAAGGAATGGTTAAACACGAGACTTTGATAAAAAGAAAATGAAGAATTTTTCCTCCCACATCTAAGCCGTGAGTAAAGTTTGTTCTAAGGGGAAAAAAAAAAAACTTAAGACTAGCCCTTGGTATACTGATGTAGTGTTTTGAACATTTGTGTTTACTGAATAATTTTTTTTAATGTTCTTAAAGGAGCTGTGAGATTATTTGCTATAAGTTAGTGACTGGTGTTTGAGAATATTTAGTTGGCAGAAGTAGGAGATAATGATCAGTATTTCAAGAGATTAGTGGCAATTTAAAAATGCATATTGTTATTTCCTTAGTCTGAATGCTTTAGAAGACCTTTTATTCTTTTACCTCTGGTATTCATTTTTCTTTTTCTTTTTCTTTTTTTTTCCCCCTTGTTCATGGAGTTGAGTCAGCAAGAGAAACATATTCAAATTAGACTGTCATACAGAAAAAAAAAAAAATCTGACTTTGTCAGGGTGGGTGGAGGGGAAAAAAGCAACTTTTTGTCAGTCTTTTGTATTTCAGCAGCTGGATTCATTGCTGCCATGGTAACGGACCACATGATGAGGTGTATTAGATTGCTGTGTGTTGAGCACAGGGGGAGAATGAACACAGCTTTTTATTGAAGTTAAAGGTTACTTTGGAGTTTCTTCTGTGGAAATGTGTAAGGTCAAATACTATAGCTTTCAGCATATGTAGTGCCTCAGCAGAAGAATTAGGGGCATGTTGGTGCATTTAACTACAAAACCAGGTAAGGTACAATCGAATCTATGAAACTGAACTCTCTTCCTCTGTAGCAGTAGCATAACTGGCTGGGTGGAATTTCACTGTCGCCCCCGTCCCCGCCCCCACAGAGGCACAGGACAAATTTTCTCCTGTCCCCTCCCCAACTCCTCCACCTCCAATTTTATGTTTTGCATTCGAAAGTCTAAAACGTTGAAGGTCTAACACATTCCAAATTTTTGGAGTTCTCTGGTAGCGTGCACAAAAGCTTTGTGTGTGTGAGTGTGTGTTGTTAAGTCAAAGAAAGAAAACTGCCAAGGAAGTAATAAGAATGCCATAATTAGTGTCTTCAGATCATTGTGAAATGAAGAAGTGTTTCCTTGTTTTGTTCTTTGAAAATGGTCCGCTTTTCTTAGGGGACACCTTATTAGTGGCATTGGTCCAAAGCTGCTTGTCTCGCACTAAATTAAGCAGTAGGACAAAGTTCTCCAGCATATTATTTAGCTTATTTGTTGTATGTGGGATTTTCCCCCCCTTCTTGTATCATAAGACTGCCAGCCTCATCCAACAAGAATAGTTCAGTTTTATCTATAATTTTTGCAACAGATTTTATTTTCAGCAACATTCAATTCTTTTAGGCATTGTGGCTGTATAAGTCCTAGAGGATTTTTTAAAAATATAGAAGTAAATATAATATGAGTGAGTGTAAAACGAACTCTTTTGCTTGGAGGCAAAGACCTGAATGTAAACAATTCAGTGTGGCTTGGTGAGGCATCAATTCCCAGAGCACAGCAGCCTCCTCCTGAGCTGTTTCTATATCACCCTAGCAGCCTGCATCAGGGGAGCCTTCCAGATGCACAGGGCAAGCTAGTGAAGAAGAGGAACGTTTCCTCATTGATAACTTATTTTGCTTCCTTGTTTTTACAGATGTTTTATATTTGACTTTCTTAGGAGAAATTAACATTTATTTCACGTTTAGCCAAGAGCTAACTTATGCAACTTCTTTCTGTACCAAGTTGTCTTGACAGCTTTTAGAGACAAAACCTAACTACATAGTAGCAGAGACCCACTGTCCACCTGCAGTTTTTCCACATATGAAAATCTTTGAAAACTGCTTTCTTAGTAAGTTAAGTCAGCTCTTTGCCACTAACTAGCACTGATTAGAATGAAAGTCAACAAATTACCCCAAATTGAGAGTATACCACACTTCCTTCAAAAAGGGCAACTTAGATTTTATTGTATCCACTTATGATCTGATTTTCATTGCTGTTTCCTTAGTCTCTTGTTTTTGTATGTTAAAGTCATCTTCCAAGTTTGAGCAAGGAGTTACAAATGAAACATTTTTTGTTACATCTAAAATAATTTTTGCCATGACCTCACATGATAACAAATATCGAAATCATTATAACACTTATAAAACATGTACACTTCTATCTGCATTCATTCTTTCTTTTTCCCCTTTGTTATTTTGAATACAGAAAAAGCTGTGAATTTTGCCAGGATATTTTATCGGAATGCTTTTGTCATCTCTTGTTTTAATCATGCTTTGCTGTTAATTTTGAATGAACGAATGGTAATTGTTAGTGTTTTTTAACATTTTAGCTTTCATTTCTAGAGTTCCCTAGGTGCTCAGACTAATAACTAATTATCTGCAAACATTTACCTCTATTAAGGTGATAGACATTCAACAGTGTCACAAGAAAGGAGAACTGTATTGACTCAGAAAATTAATAACTTTTGAACCCCAAGACAGTATTTCCAAAATAGAAGAAGATGAAGCCAATGGATGATAATTTAATATCAGCTCTATGCACCATTTTTAAGAGTTATTATTTTTGCACCTACTATTCTATTAAATTTTATTATTGATCACCATTTTTGTATAAGAGGAATTGGACAAAAGGAATTTTTTTCTCTAGGATTCTTAAACTTTTCAAATAAAAATTAATGGTACAATTATGCTGATTATGATGATGTTGGGCTAATGATTAATTTGGAGAATAAAATAGAAAACTCTCGGCCTGTATCTAGTAAAAGGTCAATGTTTTAAAAGGAACATGAAAGTTTCTAATGGGTTATATGAGTCTCAGAAATTTACTCCCATATTGAATTAATTCCATTAATAGCACTTATAAATCACTAACAATAGATGTGCTTGTTATGTTCTTACCAGATATTATAATACATGTTGGACTTTGTTCAATAAGCAATAGAGAGAGAAATGATTGAACTTATCAAAAATCATACAATATGTGGGCTAGTATCTGATAGGAAAAGAATAAACTCTTTTCTGGGAATGAATCACTTGTATTTTTAGTATAAAGGAGTAATGCACTACTTTTACTTTGATAATAACATAATTCCCCCACTCTGACATGTATCTTCTGAAATGTTCACTATTTATACCCTCTCAATATTTTTGCTGTATTTAAATACTAAATTATTCATTGTAAGCAAATAATAATATCTTATATGTGAAATCTGTGGACTTTTGGTTTGTTCATGGAAATATTCTGCTCAGAAAAAATCTCTTATCTCTGCTTATCCCACACATGAAGTAAAAGGCCAAGTGGATTGACAATTCCAATACAGAATTAGGATCCATGAAAGTAGTAGGAGAAAACACAGAAACTGAGATAGAAAAATATGCCCTCAAAGGCAAAAACCATAAAGAAATGGTGACATGAAAACTTACTACTTCTCAAAAATTCTGTGAGCAAAATTAAAAGACAAGTGGCAAACTAGAAGCAATATTCAGAGTGTATGTGGAATAAAAATAGTTAATATTCATAATGTATCATGAGGTCTTATAAATCAATAAGAAAAATAAGCTCCCTGATTATTTTAAAAATAACCACAAATTAAACAAACACCAGAACTCAAAAAACTCAAAAATGTGTTCAGGGACCAGGTCATCATTGTTATATCATCACCATCACCACAATGACCAAGCCTTTGGCATTAGGCAGTTTTCATGGATTATTTAATTTTTACCACAACCTATGAAGCAAATAGTACCCTTGTTTTTTGAGAAGACACCTACACAACCTTGTAAGTGCAGAGCCAGTGCAGAGCCAGGATGATAGACCAGAGTCGGCTCTATCAACCGTGCTGAGTCTCTACTTACCTGCTTCTGTATGGAATTCAAACTACCTTTCTGCATAGAACCTGAATACTGAATAGCTGAATACTGTGGGAAGCCATATGCACTTGAGGAGTTAATAATGGCAGCAACAAAGAAAATAAACCAGAGGGAAGTCACACTAGATGTCAGATATGAGTCCCAAAGTGAATGCAGGACATGTAATGTAACCCTCCAGGACAAAAATGAGAATGACTCTGGGCCACGGGAGTGAAAGTAACTTTGAAAAGGAGTGTATTTGAGAGGTGTTTGTCAGTTGCCTGGCTTTACAAAAGTCAGCTAGAAAACTTCTAATGTTGTTTTCTAAGCCTCCCCTCAAACAGTCAGTGACTGTGGGCAGTACTCATGCAGGATTGTGATGGTCAAGGAAACTGAGCAGATCTCACAACATCCAAGCTTTTCTGAGGAGACTTATCTTCACAAACCACCCTGCACCATCTGCTTTCACAAGATGCATGGTGCATCACAGGATTGTTTGGAGATATAAATAACTGAGGTGGTATCTTTATGGGATTTTCTCTTTCATTGAAATCTTAATGCTCTTAGTGATTTATCTCTCTTTCCAACATGTAATAATTCTTACATTATAAAGTTAGAGAATCGTTTAGAAAGGTCAAAACACAGTTCCTTTTACCATTGTGGAAACTAACTTAGTTTTTGATTGGGGTACACTATTATGTTCCCACCTTGGCATTATTTTTCTTGGGATTGTTTTTCCCTGCTGTTGGCAGTATATCTAGGTCCCTTTTTGGGTTGGAAGATAAAGAGAAGCCATGCCTTCTGGCATCAGAAGCCCACTATTTTCCAAGAAGAAGTTACTTTCAATGTCTCCCAGTCTTAGGATCATTGCAATAGGAAAATAGTGCAATAGGGAAAATGCAGGGGAAAAGGTGGAAGAGGTGGAGCGAGGCCTTGATAATGAAGAGCTGAAAGGAAGAGAAAGGCAATACCGGTGGGTGAGGTGCTGACCTTATGTTGGATGACCGTGGGAACCACCACCCAGGAAGACACACACACATTGGGTGAGAATTCCTTGAGTTTTCTGATGTAACAAAACAGGATACTTCCTAAGAGCTGGATATAACTCCAAGTGCTTTTCAATTATTCATTTAAATTAATTGAACAGTCCCTAACACATGGAACCCACTGAATAAATATAATTGCAGAGGGTGCTTCTCCATTAGTCCTCACAACCACCCATGAGCTGGGTATTTTTAGCACTTTTATGTTACAGATGAAGAAATCAGAGCCATAGAGGTCAGATAATCACCCCCAAAACTTACAGTTAGATAATAAAGAATGCTATAGTTAATGAGCTGTCTATCCACCATACTCTTAATCTATGCAAAGCTTATTATATGTAAAGAGATGATATTTGTAAAGTGCTTGTGAAGTGCCTAGAATATAGTAAACCCTTAAAAATGTCAGTGATTATTATGTAATAAGATTTAGAAGACTTTCTGGTGTTTATCTCCTTCTACACAACAGTGCTCAGAAATAGTAATAGGGGCAGCTTAAGATTTTTCTCATGCACTGTGTGAAAAGAGCTGTTGAGGAGGGTGCCCCTTCTAAGGTGGAGGAACCCTATTTCTACCCAAATACTATCCAGTCAATTTGACTGGCATAGTTGAAGCTTTCACCTCAAAGAATATACCTCATCGAAATGTTCTTTCTTTATATCTGCATAACTCTGACCTTCTGACAGAGAGCCACTGCTGCTAACTGGTACTAATGAGAGCAAATGAAATCCCCTTCCACGTTTTGTATTTGAATAATACGTCAATTTGTTCATTGCCTTCTTGCTAAGAATTAAATACTCTGACATTTTTATAACCTAAGGGAGCAAGTGAGAGGTTGGCAGCCGGAAAGAAGGAATCAGGCCAGAGTCTGGCCAGAGCTTAGTCATAGGGGGTGGATGGGTAACAGAGTCAAGGTCAAGAGAGTGGCTCCAGCATAGCACAGCCAGACCCTAGAACAGAGTCAAGTACAAAATGCCCTCTGGTCTCTTTTCCCTGTGATGCAGGTTTGCTGGGGGTGGGTGGGTTGTCATCCTCTGCACTGAAAGAATGTTACGGAAAGTCAGGCTTGAAATCTAACTGAAACAAGAATACCAGCAGATGCAGAATTAAAGCTTCTGAAACTTTATGGATGCGAGGCAGTGTGAGAACAGCGCCTCTTTGGTGCTGGATTTCCCGGGGTGGAGGGTACTGCTGTGGGCCATGCGCAATGACTAGGCAACAGATGGAGGCAGAGGAGGTTTGAGGACACCATGACTCAGGACAGCAGAAATGTGGGGACTCTAGAGGTGTACAGAAGGCTGCAGAAAGGAGAGGGCAAGGAAGAGCTTCATTGGAGCACCCAGCAGTTGCTTTGCCATCTGCATCTGTCTCCTGTGGCTCCAGTTGCCTTTATTTGTAACCTTAGATGAGAATTTAAAGGGTTTTAATGTCACTGGGCAGGTGTGCCCCGCCCGTTACCCCAATAAGAGGACAAGGAAGGCAGAGTAGAGGGATGTACTGGCTCTCGTCACTGCTCTCCTGGCAAGGATACCCCAGGGGTGTGGGGCTGGGAAGCCTCTCTAGAGGTGTGTCCTCTGCCTTGTCACCCAATTCAGGTGGCTGCTTTTCCATGAGCTTAAGTGGCCCTGGTTTCTTTCAGCTATTAGGGAATATGTTCATAATGGCAGTAATTCATGGGGTCTTTGATATTACCTCTGCAAATATTTTATGTAGCTTATTATCTGAAAAAGTAAGGAGATTTATTAACCATAATAATTAATATTTGTATGGTGACTTACTGTTCACAAAGTATTTTGATTACATTATAGTTGAGTCTCCACAAATTCTGGAAGGTAGATAACACCGTTATTTCCTCTATAAAGATGAGGAAAGGTAAGTTCAGGAACTTCCTTAGAGGCACTGGCTTAGCTAGCAAAGCAGAATTTCATTCACTGGTTTACCAACCCACACTCCTTCCCTCAGCACCTTCACCTCTTGAAGTTTCCTCAATGATAGACATTTACTTTTAGAAAATTGATATTACAAAGAACTCTTGCAGTTATTCAGAATATTAATACAAATTAGATCCTCTTTTCACTTTCAGGGGAGTTTACGTCCACCGTGGGTATTTAATAAGTGCTCACTGCCTGATTGTTGTCTTTCTGCGTTCCTCAACAGTTGATCATTCTGATTCTGACACATTGGATGAAAACGGTTTTTTATGTTAGAGAGAAAAGAATAGTCAGCAATTACAATTCCCAGTGTGGAAAGTGATCAGAAAAAGAAAATGTGAACCTGTTCTTTTGATTTAAGAAAATAATTTAACCTGTAACCTGTAAAAGAGAGGACATCCAGTAACTCAAGTGGACAAAACCCAAAGACAGGGCAGACATTTTGGATCTATTGAAATCAATAGAAGGAAATTATTATGAGCCCCAAACTATTCTCCCTCCCATATCCACATTACAATCAACCACTGTACAAGTCTATTTTGCCTAGGAGAGGCCCTGCTATCTTGCTTGGTGTGTTTTGTATCGTGCACCATCTGTATTCTTGACAGTCCCCCCTACCCAGCATTGTCCTTGAGTCTAGTTCTCTATTTTGCCTTGCAGAGATATCAAAAATATTCTAATCCCTGGTTAATTCTCTGTAAGAATCAGTGATTAAAATCTGGGCCAAAGAAGGTGGAGCAGATGATTGTCAGCAACAGGTTTTTTCCAATTTGGCTAAACTGAAGCAAGTATTGCAGCTGTTTGAGTTTAATTTTGTTTATACTTTTCCTTAAGATTAAAAAAAATTTTGAATTACAATGTTTATTACCTTTGATATCCAAAACTGTATTAAAATAATCCTTTGCATTTAAATATTCTCCTGTGATAATAAGGCTAAGATCTGGAATTTTTTGATTAGTCTAGGGTCAGGCAAGAAAAGAATATTAAAATCAAGAGGAACTTATCTTACTAGCTATGAAATATTTCATAAAGCTATAATTATAATTAAGTTGAACTATAATGAAAGAAGGTGTTAGTATGGACAAAACCCTAGAGTACAAATACTAGCATATGTAATAATATATGCTAGAGAAAGCTATGCATATCCATAGGGAAGATCATTATTATTATGCAGAGAGTAGTATTAAAAAGGAAAACAGGGTCCATACAACTAAACAAATTCCAGTTAGATTAAATATTTATAATAACCAAGTTATAAGAATTAATAATATAGAGGAATTTTAAAACAACTTTGTTGTGATAAAATTGAAAATAAACTAAAGTGCAAAAATTTATTTTTTGATACAATTTGTATGCCCCAACCTTCTCTAGAATCAAGTTAATGAATCCTTCCTTCACCCTCAATGGTCTCCTCCAGCCCTTTGGTAATTCTTCTCTCCACTCCTCCTCACCCCAGATCTGCTTTCAGTCACTAGAGATTAGTTTGAATTTTCTAGAATGTATCTAAATGAAATCACATAATACATACTTTATTGTCTGATTTCTTTCACTCAGTGTAATTATTTTGTGATTTATCCACATCATTGCATGTAGCAATGGTATGATCACTTCTAGTGCTTTATTGATTCTACACTCACCTGTTGATGGACATTTGGGTTGCTTCCAGTTTTTTGACTATTACAAATAAAGCCACTATGAACATTCATGTGAAAATTTGAAGTGATCTGTGAACGGAAAAGGATTTAATAGTATAAAAATGAAGATTCACTGCAGAAAAAGGAGTTACGTTTGACAACATATTAACATTGTAACTTTCTGCATATCAGAAAATGTCATAAATAACATTACAGGTTAAATGCTAGTCAATGTATACTAACTGATGATGGTAAGAACTAGCTATAAAGAGGCATCAAAATTGTTGCATGCAGGGCTGGGGAGATAGCTCAGCTGGTAGAGTGCTTGCCTCACAATCACAAGGCCCTGAGTTCGATCCCCAGTACTGCAAAAAAAAAAAAAAAAAAAAAAAAAAAAGAATGTCAAAATTGTTGTATTCATTAACCCTCATGACATTCCATGACATCCTCATGACAATATCATCCCTCATCCCTCTTCAGTCCAGTGCCACAGTCTGTGTATTAAGCCACTGCTCTGTGCTTCCTCCTTTAGTGGAGAAAGAGCAGATAGCATATACAGATGGTAGGCTTGTCAAAGAAAAGGTTAACATCCTAATGAAGAAAAGTACTTATGAAACACAATGAAAATGATCTGTAAAATGGTTATGTCTGATACACATATATGAGATCACTAGACTTAATACATAAAGAACTGTGCAAATGTGCAGGAAAATAAGAAGACACTTGTAAAATGGGAAAGAGACATAAATAGGTAGTTCACAGCCAAGAAAAAGAAAACTATACAAAGGTATTAACTTCATATTAATCAAAAAATTAAAAGTAAAATCACATTGTGACACCTATCAAACTAATGAATATTTTTATATATATTGTTAGGTTGTTTTGCTTTTTAAAAAAATGATGGTAATATAAATGTTAGTGAAGTTAGAAAGCATTCTCTTTCTTCATTGGTGGAAGTGTAAATTAATGCAATAATTCTGGAAAGCAATTTGGTATCACTCCAGATCCATGGCTTTAAAATAATTACACCATTTGATAAAAAAAAATTATTTTGGAATCATCTAAAGAAATAATCTAAAATGGATACAAAGATATGTACAGAGGACCTTTTTATAGCATTATTTATAATTCTAAAAAATTGGAAACCACCAAATGTCTTATAATGGGAAAATGAATAACTAAAATCATTCCAAAGCTGAGAAATCCTATGTAGCCATTATAGGGGTTTCCCTAAAAATTTTCATAAACTATTGGTAGAGTGAGAATTTCTACAGATATTATGGAGAAGAGTTGGTGGTATTTTTAATTTATTTAACTTGGATATGATCATTAATATAATAATTCTTTTAAGAATGTCTAAGATGCAAATACTTTTGTCCCAAAATTTATAAACAAGGATTTTGATCACAGTATTATTTGAAACATGAAATTTTAAAACCAAACTAAATACCCAACAGTGGAAACCTGGTTAAACAAATTATGGTATATCCATATGATGTAAACCATTTAAAGAACTTTGTAAAATGCTTGCTTAGAGAGAATATGCTTTTATAAAATACTTTCTACCATTATATTCTGCTATTGGGGAGGAAAGAGAGCAGAAAAAGGATAGATAATAGGAAATTAAGCAAAATGTTAGTTATCTATGGCTAATAGGTCAATTTTTCTGTCTTTCCTGTGTTTTCTAAATTTTCTTCAACTGATATATATTGCTTTTGCAATGCGGTGATACAATTAAAAAGTCACATTTTGAAACTGGATATTCAGTGTAAATATAACAACATATAGAAAAGAGGCAAGAAGACTATCAACCAAAAAGTTAATAATATGGTTTTTATCTTTTTTTGTATCATTTAATATTTTTTTCTAAATAGTAAAGAATCAGGGCAAAAACTACTTCCAGAAATTGAAGGAAAAAACAAGTCCATCTTGTTAGTATGTGAAAAGTAGTAGAAGAGGCCAGAAAGGAGTTAGAAGAGACTCTTCCTGTTGCAAGTTTAAGAAATACCACTCCAACCAGTTTTAAAAGGAAGAATTGGTTTATGTAAATACCAGGAATCCATGAACAGGTGGCTTCAGACTTGTTTAGGTCCAGAGGCCCCCAAGACATCTGGAAATTCTTTCACCACTTCTAGGCTCTGTCCATTTTGACTTACTCTTATTCACAGTGACTCTACCTCGAGGAGTATGACCAGATCATGTGTCTCTCCTTAGTTCCTGGACAGGAGTTTTCCAACAGTAGCTGGGGTGGATGCCAGTAGCTCCAAAATCACACACCAGCAGCTTCACATCCCATAGCAAGAGATTTTTTTCTTAATAACTCAGACAAGATTCCAGCAAGTAAGTGGCAAAGACTGGCTCAGATTGTGTGCATGACTCTGAACCGTTGGTCAGGGGGAAAGGCATTTGAACCCCAAGCCTGGTTCAGTTGTCCACCTTTCTGTTTAAAGGAAAACAAAGTCAGCAGCAATCTCATGCACTAGACTGCAAGGGTCGTCAGAATAAAAAAGAGGGAAAGGGAATATTGGAAGGGGCGTAAGACAGACGTCAATGACTAAAACTAGCAGATATAATGACAAACATTTTACAAAATTATTCAATCCTTGCAAAATTATTAAATTATGACGTCCACTTTCAAATAAATAAATTGAAGGTTAAAAAAAATGAAGCTATTTGCTCAAGAACACGCAGGTAGGACACAGCAACCAGGTGGTTTGAAATAAGGTGCATAACTCCATGGGCAAACCTCCCATGGAACTTTTCTTCTTACCCATGATCAGATTTGCCTTCCTTAAACTACTATGTCTGCTTCATCTTCAGTCAAGGAATAAGGAGTGACATTCTCTGTTTCTATAAGTAAGAAATGGCAATGGGCACCAAGTTTTAATACCTTCCAGATTAGCTACCTAGGTGACAGGTTGCTACTGTCTCCCTTGAGAACTCTACTTCGAGAAGAACTAACAAAGTGAATAACCCATCAAAGTATGTGCCTTAGGTAAAATGTCGGATATTTTCCACACATTAAAATTGAGCATAGGATTTAAATGTATTAAAGAATTTCACACTAAAATGTTTTAACTTTTTTGAAGGAAGTTGGCACATTCCATATTTGGCACTCCAGAGTATATACAAGAGCATCCTAGGCATTCTCAAAGATATAAAAGTAAACACAGTCTAAATTAGGACACAAAGAAAAGACGGAAGATGGGAAATTCAAGGTAGAGAGACATAAATGGCAACCCAGAAATAATAGTCTTTGTAGATTTGGCAGTTCCCCAGCCAAAGCAGACAATCTAAAAGGAACCTCAGGTTATTTATACCTGCTGAGGATTTACTAAACCTAGTGATTAAACCTCCAGAACACACTAGAGAAGTTTAGTAGAGCTTTAAGACTTCAAGGTTTGTATTTCCTTAACCTTCTTGTTTCCTGTCCTTGGCTCTGCTTGAAAAAAAAAAAAAAAAAAAAAAAAAAAAACCTCATCTCTCCACAGTTCCAAGGAATAATTCCAAAAATAAATATAGGCATTTGCTTTGACCAGGACATTATGTCCCGGGTTTTCTTTCCAGAGCCTACAGGATGCACAAGTTGCTCTTGAAGTCTGTCCACAGCCCACCAAATGCAAGCTCTGCACTTGCTCCCTGCTGAGTGGCCATGCTTGACAAAGCTGCACTTGGTAGATAATGCCACGCAGGAGCAGCTGGATGAGTAATGTGCAGTTAAAAGCATTGACAAAGTCTCCGGATTTATTTAGCACAGTGTATTTCATTCTTCATTCAGAAGAAGTAAAATTCCATATATTAGGTAATGTTTGTAAAAGTGGTTTGAACTTTAAGCATTAAAGCAGAACACAATTGTTAGGACTCGAAGTTGAGAATGGTCAACCTGTGTCCTGGTCAGTCAGGAATTCATTTCTTCCAGAGCAAGAGAAGATGAGAAGTTTTGCCTGCAGCCCCCTGTACTTCTTGACAAAAATCTGAGGACGAATAGTGAAGTAGAAAGAGTACAGACTATTGGACTCAGATTTAGGTTCAATATAATTTCCATGCACTAACTTACTGTGGGACCTTTTTGAGCCCCATGTCCTCATTTGAATAACTCAGCCTCTTAAGGATTCACATAAAGTTGCTTTGAACCCATTCCCACAACCTTTGGGAGTTCTTAGGGTTACTGTCCCCTACCCTATTATTCCTCTGCCCCTAATGTCTATGCATGTTGTCCTTTCTTTTTCCCCATCATCAGATTGCAAGTGAAGCTGTGTCCCCATGCCAGGATCCACCAAAGAAAGCACTCATGTATGGTGTATCCAGTAACATTGTTGGTTAGCGATCAGAAAGGATAGGGAGATTGGAGAGATCTCCCGCCTGCTTCATCTCTCCAACAAACTCCGTCGTCTCCTTTTTCACTCATGTATGCCTCTAGCTTGCTTCTTAGGAATGTGAATGTTTTTAATCTTACTATGAAGAGAAATTTTGCTCTTTTCTATTCCTCTTCCCAACTTTGATACATAAGTGCATCAAGATGCTAGTGGAACGAAGGGTCTTCCAATGGCCTCTTCAGAAGACACATGAGGTTATAAATAGAAAAAAGGAAATTTTCCTTCATCTTTTAAAAATGGTCATAAAACACTTACCTTGCTATTTTCTAAGATGAGTGTGAATTTTAGGTATAAAGGATGCACAATACTTCTGACATAATGTATGATACGTGGTGCATAGTTAGTGATAATGATGATTCTGTAGTGGATACTTGGTATTTGCAGTAACTGTACTTCTCTGAATATCATTTGCCACAATTATAATGAATTATTTTTGTAATCATGTTTTAATGTCTGTCCCTCCCACTAAGACTGCTGAGTTCCTGAAGGCAGTCACTATTTCTTTTTTCTTTACCACTGTATGTCGCCAATGCCTCCTAATGTGTGTGGCCCATGGATTTAACTCTTTATTGCATTAACAAGTAGATGAAAAGGAAAATGGACAGATACTATTTGTGGAAGATTTTTCTCTTTGCTTAGAGTTGTAACTTTATATAGAGAAGTCACAGGACAGACAAGTGAAGGTGAAAATATTTAAGATGATCATGGGATGTTGTCAGTTCTTATTTTGGGAAAAATTTGCAGGGCCTTAATTGCTTTATTCACTTCATATTTCTAAGCATTTTCTACTCTCCCCACCCCACCAATCTGCTCCCTACATTAGGTTTATTGGTGTCAATGACGCTGAGAAAAAGATATTTGTTTGCCAGCCGCCCCCCACATTGTCTCCTTAACCCAAACTATGACCATATGTTTTCAGACTATTCCATGAAAACCCATTTTACCCATGATTTATTTGAAGTAGTTGAGGCTTTTTCCCTAATGTTTACTTGGAAGGTATTTTGGTTTTTACCTACCTTGTTGATGTACCTAATATTCTAACTTTAATATTATAGCATCTTCTAATTAGGAAAATATATTCTGTGCTACAGTGAAGCTTGTACATTAACTTTAGGAACATACCTTACTCCTGTACTGCAGAGTCACCTGCAGATGTCGAGACAGCACAATCCAAAGCAAAGACACGTATTTTCAATCACCCTCCTCACTGATCCTCTCTCTCATCTAAAATAAGAATTCAGGGCTACAGAAATGGATTTCAAACAATAACCAGACCTGGGAGCCTGAACTGGCTACTGCCCTCCTTTTCCTAACAGAGCAACTCCTGCTGGGCTCAGGTTGAGAAATTCATTCGAATGAAAGTTTTCATAGCAAAAATTAAAATTAGGAATCTGGGGAAAAGACTTGTCTTTTATCCTAGGCATAGAATATGAAATCACCCAATAAATATTTTCTGAGTCTAAAGTGCTACATTAGTAAGGATACCAGATAAAATGCAAGATGCCCAGTGAAATTTCAATTTCAGATAGACAATGAGTAATTTTTGGTATGCATATGTCCTCTTCAGTATTTGGGACATACCTATACTAAAAAATATGTTTTTTATTTGCTAATACTAGCCACTTTATATACTAGGCACTTTGGGTTTGAAGGGTAGACACCAAGAAGAACACAAAGACACATTGTAAAGTGGAACTGTTTCTGTTGATTTTCTTATATTGTTATTACTCATTAGTAGGACTCTTGGAAATTCATTGCATTACTCCATTACCTTGTGTCACATCTCAGCACAGTGCCAGCCAGAAGAGGCGGCTCTCTCTAGCTTTTAAGGTTCTCCGTTCACACAGGGCCACCAAAAATGCATGTAATGCCAGCCACATCTGTACCTCAGTTCCTCCTTCTATTACCTCATGCAGGATCTCTGCCCCACAAGGCACTATTCCCTATACCTGTGGAGTTTATTTCTAATTTAAAAATTGAAGCCCATGGGAAAAGGGTGTTCAATACACAGAACTTAAACCTATAGCAAATATACCCAGAGGATTAGGGGCCACAGGGTTGGAAAACACTGGTGACTGAGTACTGTAGTTTGTAATCGTACTTTCCAATTGGCTAACACCACCTAAAGTTATAATTACAAGAGAACAACACCACATTATAAACTCTGAAATGTCACTGTCCTTAGCAAGTATTCACATACTGTGGATACTCCTATGTGGGCTTATGCTACTTGTCATCATCTCCATTGGTTGGAGATTTCATTTCTAAAATCTTTGGGAGAATCTTTTCAAAAACTTATATATAAGCCATAATTAATATGAATAAATTCACCCAGAAAAAAATAAGGATATCTATTTCCCATTGATTTTACCATAAGCAAGCGATTGTAACCAAATGTAGAGTGTGATGGTTTTCCATAACCATTGTATCATGAATCTTAAAGTGGAGTCACAAATGGGGGAAAGCATGGACAATAAACAACACAGACAGAATCAAATTCTAGGTCCTAACACCCCTAGAGTAGATGGGAAGATGGAGTCAGCATTATAAAGGTAAAAACCTTCACATTCTGAAATTTAAGCCTACATTTAAAGGCCTTGAATTTATTGGGATTAAAAGACATTGCCCACATGCTCTTGAGCTATTCAAAATGATGCATTTGTAATAAGAATGATTTTTATGAACTTTCAAGTAATATTCATTATACGTTTGGCCCCAAAACTACAAGTCACTTGAGAATAGGTTCTGTTTAAACTGTGGCATATATATACAATGGAATATTACTCCGCCATAAAGAATGATAAAATTATGGCGTTTGCAGGCAAATGGATGAAATTGGAGAATATCATGCTATGTGAGATAAGCCAATCTCAAAAAACCAAAGGACGAATGATCTCGCTGATAAGCAGATGATGACACATAATGGGGGGTGAGAGGGGTTAGTGTTAGGGTTAGGGTTAGGTTTAGGGGTAGGGTTAAGGAGGGTGGCAAGAATGGAGGAAGGAAGGACTATATAGAGGGAAAAGAGGGGTGGGCGGAGTGGGGGGAAGGGGAAAAATAACAGAATGAATCAAACAACATTGCCTTATGTAAATTTATGATTACACAAATGGCCTTTACGCCATGTACAAACAGAGAAGCAACATGTATCCCATTTGTTTACAATAAAAAAAAATAGAGATGGAAATCCAGTAATGAATCTGGAAAATGTTTAAAATGTATCTATCTGGTTCTAGGAATGACGGAATCTGGGGAATACCTCTGTACTTACTCTTCCTCATACAGTTTGATCTTTCTCCTTTGCCACACATCCTCAGTTTTGTCAGAAAGGGCATAAGATACTACAGGGCAACCCTTCTCCCTTCCATGGCTTACAAAAGTGCTCCGTTCAAAACGGGGAAGAAGTAAAAGTTAATTTGTTTTCATTTTTAAACAGCTATACAGTGAAAGTATTCATATTCTAAGGGCATTTGACTTCTTTGAAAATATCCATATATTTGGCTTCTTTGAAAATTAACCACTTGGGGCTGATCTGAAACAGGGCTATTTTTGATGTACATGAAAAGCTATCTTAATCATCAAAGAGAAGGAACTAGCTAACATTTGTTAAAGAAATTGAGTCTAGTTGCACCTGTGAAGGCTATTATCTAAGTTTACATCCATAAACAATATACAGTTTAAAATTTAAAAATATATATGTATCCAAAATTATTTTGCAAAATGATGGTGAAACCTCATTTATTTACTAGAAATCTTAATTATTTCTTCTAAGATGGTCTTCTTTTACTACATTCCCCATCTCTTAAGAATGTTTTTAAAGTCATAAAAATGAAAGTGAATGATTCTTCTCATTTTCTCTGTAAATAGCTTCTCTTAGCTCCAGCTGAATCATCTGTGTAGTGTTCCTCCCTCTTACGGTGTAGACAACCAAGGACTGTTGGACAGAGGATGGCTTCTACTTCCTGGGAATTGCTAACTCTCTGACTCAGTTCTCACTACTAGTCCTTCCAGGTCAAATCTTCTAAGGTGTAGTCTCTCTCCATCTCTGATTCATCCTGAGTATTTACTGCCAGATTAAAATTCCCTAATTTAATTAATTTAATTCTCATTAACTCCTGGGCACAGAAATCTGCTCATGCTCCTTCTTGCCTCCTCTGTGACATGTAAGCCACTCAGCCAACCTACAGCCCCTGTCATGCTCCTTACCTGCATTTTTCCAAGCATCTGCGATGCTGGTGAACATCACTGAGACAGCACATGCCCATGTGAAGCTGATGGTCCTGTGAGTGATACAGACATGCACAATTTCATAAAGTATTTCATGACCATAATTGTGATAACTGTCATAAAAGGAATTTATGGGGGCATTAGGAAAGGAGAATGCTTGAGTGTACCAGAGAAATGAGGAAAAGCTGCCCTGGAGTAGAGATGCTACCTGGAGCTGGCCAGGTTCAGGGTTGAGAAGGGAAAAGAGTATTCTTGGCAAAGGAATCAGCAGCAGGAAAGGCCCCAGGGTATGGATGACTACAGTGCAGTGTGTAAACAGAGATATGGACCCCGAATAAACCCAGGAACCAGATGACCCAGGACCTACAAAGCCATCTTAAGGATTTTGGACTTTAAATAATAAAGGCAGTGGGAAGTCCATCCTGCTTTAATTTGCTATTTTCCAAAAATCATCTTAATTGACCATGGAGGCCATTAGACACAACAGGCACAGCTACTATTAAATTAACTCCTGTAAAATAAGCTGCAGTGATAGAAATGCAATGTCTAAACCACGAAAGGCACACACTGTGCCATCCAGCTGTGAGCAGAGTATCCCAGGGACCTCGGAAATTGAACAGTGCAGTACATTTACTGTATGCAAACCAAAGGTGCTCATGTTATGTCTTTTTTTTTTTCTTTTTTTTGCAATTGAAAGTATATTTTTTTTTACTAAAATCCATAGTTAACAGTCATGGGAAAATCCTGTGAGAGCCCAGAGCTGGAAGCTGCACATTAATAAAGGATTAATACAGAATGTCCCGCCTGATGAAAGTTTCTGAGATCATTTTGCAAATAATTCTTGAAGAGTTTCGCAGAGAAAGACTGCATAATTATCTTGAACTTTTTAAACTGGAAAAAAAAAAAAAAACACTGAACTTTGACTCTGTGTGGTTAAGATACAAACAGGCTCTATATTAAAACCCATTTGTCACACTTCGAGTGACATTTAAAACTAAAAGTGACCATCAGTTTTTGTTGTTTGTCTATTTAGAGGTGAATGGTCCAGCTCTCTTTCTGTTCTTCACTATTACACACCTTTCCCCAGCATATCTTCATGAGATATTGGCATAATCCTAAAGTTTGGATGAACAGAAGCACATCAAACTTTTAAAAGATATGTCATTCAAAGGTCTTAGTAGTTTGGTTCCTTTGCAGACTATTAATGGACCTCAGAGCACAATAACTCAAGTTTAAACATTTGCAGGCAGATAGTACCACAGGGTGATGACTTGCTTGCTTGAAAGGACTTCTGTGGACCTTAGTGGTTGTGACAACCGCTTGCAGTCTCCAAGATTCTCATTTCTCACCTTCCCTATTTCTGATACCACATATTCTTGTCTTTATAGGTAGTCTGGGGAGTTTTTACACTTGAAGCACTGCCTCAAAGAAATAGATCTCTAAATTAAAGGAGAGAAAAATATCTCTAGATAGGATCCAAGAAATATAGATTCAGGTGTTGGCTTTGCCTTGGTCCTATTTCTTAACTTCTGAATTTTCACTGTTCTTACCAATCGACAACTCAAAGTTGGGAAACAGTAGTATAGACACCTATTACTAATCGGAAAAAATGATGAGGAATTTCTTGTTTTGATCCTTCATTTGGGCACCATTCTGTTTACCCTTGAAATATTATGGAGGTTCTGACTTTTATCGGAAATGGCCTGATTTGAGAGATAGGAGCCATTCATGCTGTAAGCCTAATAAGGTAACAGCTCACAGCTGGAAGGGAGCATCTTTGAGATTGATTTCTACACTATGTGAGTTCAAAAAATACTATTGGAAACATCTGAAGTCCCAGAATCCCTTTCAAGGGCTTTTCACAGCTTTTAAAGAACAGTGTTTCAGTAGTTCTTTCTCGAGGTGCCTAATAATTGCCAGGTAGTAGTTTAGACTCATTAAGTCTTTGAAGTCACTAAGGTGCTATTAAATGCATCGCTGCCTCCATACATTGAATGACAGTGAAATGGCGGCCACTTGTCTGTGTGCCCAGCACCCTCAGGAAGTGACTTGAGTACCCTTCTGCAAAAGGCTTTGTTTAAAAAGGACTGCTTATTCAGTCTGAGACACTTAGCCTTCTGCTCATTAGCCTGCTCTGTGTTCTCACCAGGTCCAGGGACTCTTGTTCCCATAAATACCCACGCTGATGCACGAATCTGGAACACCTTACTATTGGCTGATTCACAGAGTGCACGCATATTCGTGCATCGCAAGCATGATCTTCCAATTCTCAAATCTTTCAGTTCTCAAAAGTGTGTTCACAGTGGTGTCAATGCCATTTGACTGCAGATGCCGCAGTTCTGTTTTGCATCCCTGTGACTATTTCTCGTGGTGTGTCTATGGAATGGCTCCATGTATGCGCATCATGAATCAGAGAAGCACAACATGTATATGTGTTTTTATTTGTTCCACTTATAAGCTCTAACTTGGGGGAATTATAATTCAGAAATAAGCTTTGTGTTTTCTGGATCTCTGGGCAGGTCCCTTTTCTACATAATTATATTGTATATCACTCTGTCCTTTATATTATGGTGAGAATAATATGGCATAATAAAAATATGTGATATTTTAATTGAGTTAATATAATTCATTATGTTACTGGCTTTTGGGGATCATAAGGTTCTCAGTAATATGGTCTTCATTTCCACACGCTTTGGTTAACTAGTTGCTCTTCTGTTTTAAAATATTGTAGCTATTATATGCAGAACATCCTCCCATTCAGATGGCCTTTGATATGTTAGCTTAGGGTTTCAGTGATTTTTCTATCATAATATTTGGAGGTAGTCTAATATTTTAATAATCTTGAGATTTTTGTATTATACTTCTACAACATTTGATTATATTAAGTAACCAGAGTTAGTTAAATATATTGCGTAATCTTGTGAAAGTTTCTTAACTCTTTTCAACTGTCTTAGTTTCCCATTGTTGCTGTGACAAATTACCTCAGATTTAATTATTCCAAGCAACACAAATACATTACAGTTTTCTAGATCCAGAAGTCCAAATTTTGGACTAAAATTTTAGGTCTAAAATTAGGGTGTCATCAGGACTACTTTCCTTCTGGAAATGCTAGAGGAAATCTGTTTCCTTTTCCATTTTCTGGAAAATTACCTGCATTCCCTGGTGTGTGGGCCTTTCTTCTATCTGTAAAGACTCTCCCTTTCCCTGTGAAGACACTTTTGATTACACTGGTCCCAGGCATGTAATCTCATCTCAAAATCCTTAACTTAAGCACATGTGTGAAGAGTCCTTCTTGCCATGGAAAGAAGCATATTCACAGATCATAGGAATCAGGACATGGGCCTCTCTGGGAGTGGGGTCTCTGTTCTGTCTACCTCATCAGCCTTCATTTTCTCATCTATAAAACAAGCTAATCTAGTATGATGTACCCAAAAGTTAGGATAAGAAATAAAATAATCCTTGTCAAATGATTCGGGCCAAACCTACTCCCACAGAGCAAGCACCTAATTTACACTTGGTGAATGAACCTCTGAATCCTTCCCATCATTTAACCTAGGCATTCCTGCCTCTTCCTCACCAGGATGACTCAGGGGTCCTGGACAATCCAAGACTTAAAAGGAAGGCACGTTCCCACCAGCTATTTTTCCCCACTCAAATTCTTGGCAACCACCAACTTAGAGCCATGGTTCTCTCAACAAACAGATTTCTCCCAGTCTTCCTCTAATTTCAGACAAAATTCCCTTCAATGGAAGGAACATAACTGAGGGCCTTATAATTCAGAGGAACAGATCCAGAGGCAAGAAATAAGGGCGGCCTCTGTTTCTTCTCTTTCCCTCTGTACTCTTGTCGTATCCGTCAATCCTTGTCTGGGGCAAAGGACCATAGTGTGCGAAACGCCTTTGTTTACTGCTGGAGATCTTGCAGCCATAACTTTTGGCTGCACAAACCCTCTGCCTGTTTCTTTTCCATGTGGCCTATTTAATTTTGGCATCTACATTCATTAACCCCCTATGCTTGGCTGTGCTTTGAGTAGATGGCAATCATTAGTGTCCTTACAAAGTCTTTGCTGTTTTTAAAATTGTTTTATAGTACATCACCCTTAAATATTCACCACAGAGAGAATTTAAATGGGGAAAGGAAAAATAGAACAAGATTAATTGATATGTAATTGGATTATTCTATTATATATTTTACTGACATATGAAACTAGATTGAAATATGGTTAAATGTAGGTTCCCATACAGCCCCATTTTAAATATATGTTTACAAAAAAAACCTCAAAAAGTTAACTTTGTCTGCAGTCTAGAATTTTTGAGACTTACCCTTTAAAAATATTTTTTTGGGCCCAAATAAATTTTCAGGAATATAGCACAATCAGTAGGGAAGAGAGGGGTTAAAAAGAAAAAAAAGGACACACCTGTGATCTTTTCTTACCCTTCTTGTAGAAAAAGTGGAAACATGTGTTCTTCCTGTGTTTTGTTATTGGTTCTGAATCTGTAAATACACAGTGATGGACATTTTGACATCCTTCATGCCCTGTCTTATCCCTCATCTACCATTTATCCTTCTGTCATCCTTATCTCACAAGACAGCTTTCCCATGAGGCTTCTGAAGGGTGTCATCCAGACCTGGACTCCCCTAAAAGCACACTAGAGCCATTATGATTCAAAATTGCAATCTCTCCGCTGTGTCTATCTCAGCCAAGAATTAAGAATAAAGGAACTAAATTAATTATACTAAATGGAACTTTCTGATTTTCCCAAGAACATTTGTGTTTCTAAGGCATAAAATAAGCTTCTTTTGGTGAAATTTTAAGCTAAATCTCAATGACACACAGGAAATTGAGGAGAGGTTTCATGGTAAGAAGATATTCTAGTCCCATTAAAATCAATCCCAAATAAATGACCATCCCCCTTCCCCATTCACACCAAAGTCCTCATGCCTAGGCAGCCCTGTGCTCTGAGTCTAGGGTGGTTATATAAAGTACCATGATGTCCATGCCACTGATCATGGATAACATGACTTTGCTGGGTCCCTCATGATATTTCTCTTTCCACACTACTTGGACTTTTTTTTCTCAAGGTAAGGATCATCTAGTGTGTTGATTTGAGTCCCACTCCTTAACACACATAAAAATAAAGTCAGTAAAGGAGGAAAATTAAGGAAAAGAACTTTGAATCAGAGAATAAGGGAATCAAATGAAAAGAAGAAAAATGGAAGAAAGTTAAGGGGGAAGGTAGAGAAGAAAGGCACCTCATGACTCTCAGATCCCTTAACTTAGCACATGTGGGACGTGGTGCAACATGCGAACCACATCCTACCAACCTCTCCTGGCATCCACTAACAGACACTTGAGTTTTGTTTCACCCTTTTAGTGTGGAAAACATCCTTCAATCAATATCTTCAGGAAAAAAACACAGAAATTCCCTTGAGTCTTATGCCATACCATTCCATCCATTCCATTTTGCTCTTTTTTTCTTAAGGTTTTTAAGAATTGCATTTATTTGTGAGCATTTTTTCACCTTGCTACTGGGGATCCATCCCAAGGTCTTGCACATACTAGGCATAGTGCTCTACCACTGAGCTACTCCCCAACCTCATTTTGGTCTTTCTGAAGAAGGCTGATGGGCTATGCAGTGGGACATGTCTACTTTTAAGCCTTAAATTACTCACGTAGGCAATCTGAACCTTGATGGTAAAATGGTACTAATAAGACCAGTATTGTGGTGCTACAGCTTTCAGTGTCTTTATTATTACTCCCTCTTTCAGAGTAAGCCTGATTTTCTTGATCTATTGCCAAAAGTACAATATACTTTCCTGTCCCTCCCTTTCACCTCTCTCCAAACTCATCACAACTCCTCCCTAAAAAAGAATGGAAATTCAACACACATACACCTCCCTGGCCTGCATTGCATGCCCTGCACTTTTATTCTCACTTCCTTTCCCCATATCTGCTATGGGAATCACTCCCATAAGCATTAGCCCATGGTCAGTAGCTGCTCCCATTGTTTGTTTGGTTGGTTGTTTTTGTTTGTTTGTTTTGTTTTGTTTTTTTTGTCAGCACATTAGAACTGGACAAGGGAGAATCCATTTCTTTCTACTACACTTTCTAAGATTTTCTAAAACAAAAGATGACCTGGAATCCTTTAAGTTCCAGGAGTCATACCAGTAATGTCCTAAAGCACTTTGGATTTTCCAGATGTGAGTTTCTGCCTGACATGCAACTGTTCAGTTCATATGTATAGACACACTGCTTCCTACCATGTGAGGATCTGCTTTTCTCCAGCACTGCTCCACCTTGCCCTTCTCACTCTCTCCCAGGGACAAGTGCTTTGCAGGTGTGTCCGCAACCCTTGGCTGCTCCCATTTCACTAACAGAAAGTAAAACTGTTTTTAATTCTCACCAAATCCTGACTTTCTTTCCCTAAACCGGTCCATGCAAGGAACCATGATTCCTTTCTCTATAAGCATTTTGGTGGAGTGAGAGGCCAAACCTTTTATCAGAACATTAGAAGGTCCAAATCTTAAAAGAAATCTCATAGACAGGATTGCATCACAACCAGCTAAGCACATCCTGTGCCGCTGCGCTTCCTTTATTCAAAAGTTTAATTAAGCCCAGTCACTTGAAAAAAATATTTGGAATTACAGTTCTTAAAGTTTTCCAAGTTATTTTATTTCTATCAAATGCTTATGTAAAAATGGAGTATATTCCTACTATAATGAGATGAGTGGAGTTTAAAATTTCAATTACAAAATTTGGAGTTGACTTGGTGCAAAGTTAATGAAAAAGTCTTGTAATTATGGTGGAGGGGGATTTTCACTATTTTTTTTTTCATTTATTAGTTTGGTAAGGAAAAGAGACCTCTATTTATGAACAGTACCATCTTATGGTAAATTGAGAACAGTAACATCTCAGGCAAGCAATTGGAAAGCAGTCATTTCCCAGCACCTACCCTCAGAAGTTAAGAATTCAGCATTTCCAGGGAGAAGACAAGGAAGTCTGACCCTCCAGAATTTGGTTCAACCATGACTCCACCATGAGAAAGTGGGCCATCCATGAAACATTGTGAAAACGCAGATGCACACGTGCCCAAAGCCATTGTCTCAAGACACATCTTGTTAGATAAAATGTACTCTTCTGAAAAATCGGAGGTCCTAATACATCAGGACAGGGAGCCCCCTCCCAGTGACTTCTCCTCCCAGGGACCCAGCAGATCCTTTTGATCAGTCATAGACAGGACTCTTCACTTCTTCTGAGACATCTTAACAACTCTGAATCCCACATGATCATTCGAGTTTTAATTATCATCCTTCCAAAAGGATTTTTGACTCATGCCAATGATGCTCCCAGCCTCACTCTGCAGTCTCTGCTCTAACAAGGGAGAGGCATGATTGATACCAGGCTGTTGAGCAGGAGTCCCAGCTTCTTCCCAGGCCAAATGAAAAGCAAACAAAACCAAATGTTCTTTAACGTGTACACTCTGACCTCAGCACAAGAGGTTTCTACCTGTCTTGAAAGAGCAGTTGAGCAGTTCTTTCCAGAACAAAAATGGTTTATCACTTTTTAATGGCATTTTCTATTTGCCTATTAGATACCTTTGTCATATGTGTATAGGTTTATATATTTTTAAATTTCCCGAAAGAATTTAATTATCTTCCCTTTTGACCCAAAGAACATTTTTTTTGTTTGACTATTTGTTTATTGTAGTAAAAACTCTTAAAATAAGACCTCTTAACAAATCCTCTTAAGAAATGCAAATACATAATGCAATATTGTTAACCATAGGCATATTGCTGTACAATACGTCTCTAGAACTGATTCATCCTGTGTAACTGGGACATTATACAGATGAAAAACAGTTCTCCATGCTCCCCACCCCCTAGTCCCTGATAACCACCACTGTACTTTCATCAAATCATGCAGTATTTGTCTTTCTGAGACTGGTTACTTCATTTAGCATAACATTGTCAAGTTTCATCCATGTTGTCACATCCAGCAGGATTGCCTTCTTCTTTTAACTGTTTATTCTACGTACTTATTTATACATGATAGTAGAATGCATTTTGATTCATCATACGCACATGGAGTACAGCTTTTCATTTCCCTGGTTGTACGTGATGTAGAGTCACACCTTTTGTGTAATTATACATGTACATAGGATAATGATGTCTGTCTCATTCCACCATCTTTCCTTCCACCTGCCCCTTCCCCTGCCTCATTTCCCTCTACACAATCCAACTTTCCTCCTTTCTTCCCTTACCTCCTCCTCGCCCACCCCCATTTTGTATCATCATCCACTTATCAGAGAAAACATTCAGCGTTTGGTGTTTTGAGATTGGCTTATTTCACTTAGCATGATTTTCTCCAACCCCATCCATTTACCTGCAAATGCCATAATTCATTCTTCTTTATGGCTGAGTAATTTTCCATTGGATATATGTACTACAGTTTCTTTATCCATTCCTCTATTGAAGGACATCTAGGTGGTTCCACAATCTAGCCATTGTGAATTGAGCTGCTATAAACTCTGATGTGGCTGCCTCACTATAGTATGCTGCTTTTAAGTCCTTTGGGTATAAACTGAGGAGTGGGATAACTGGGTCAAGTGGTGGTTCCATTCCAAGTTTTCTGAGGAAACTCCATACTGCTTTCCAGAGTGGCTGCACCAATTTGCAATCCCACCCACAACGTATGAGTGTGCCTTTTTCCCCACATCCTCACCAACACCTATTGTTGCTTCTATCCCAAAGAACATTTTTAAGTGGATCTTATAAACTACAGAAACATAGTACATGTGGGGCATGGTGGCACACACCTGTAATCCCAGTGGCTTGGGAGGCTGAAACAGGAGGTTCTCGAATTCAAAGCCAGCCTCAGCAATGAGGAGGTGCTAAGCTACTCAGTGAGACCCTGTCTCTATATAAAACACAAAATAGGGTTGGGTATGTGGCTCAGTGGTCACTTGCCTCTGAATTCAATCCCTGTTACCCACCCCCTGCAAAAAAAAAAAAAAACAAAAAAACCCAAAAACTAGAAACATAGTACAAAGCAACATAAGAGCTCCAACCTAAGGTTGTAAATTAAGTTCATGGTGAAACTCAGCTAGCATCATATCAGATGTGTATCAGATACATCTGGGGTGCCATTGAAAAGGATGAATGTTCGACTGTGACTCCAGACTCAGTAGATCTCGATATTTGCATTTTTGACAAGGTCTCAGATTTGTATGATGGGCAGGCACAGCTAAGAATGACTCTGCTGAATACAAAGAGACAAGATCAAATCCCTTTTAACCCATAACCCATCTAGCTGGTCATTACACTGAAGTAGTGAGATATGCCCCTGCTAAGTCAATCATCAATTAATCAGTCAATAATATGGCTCTAGTTTTCAGAGTATAAGATGATGTTCAAAGGAAAAGACTTAAGTCAGAATTGTAAGCATTTATTTTAGTAGTGACATTTCCCTACTGTCAGGGCTCATGTAGATAAAGGACGAGGAGGTAAAAGCAAATGCAATTATACTTTGCCTCAGGAAAGAGTTATGAATAATTTTTTATTATATTGCCAAAGATTAGGACTAGAATGTAAATCTGAGAAAGTCATATGAGAGGGCTTTCTCCTTAACAGAAATGGAAGTGGGCATTTATGTGCCACCAATAAATCAATTAAAAGAGGAAAAGAGCTGGAGATGGCCTTCATTGGAGTTATTGACTTCAGGGATTGCAGCAGTTGGTGATTGCTGAACCCAGAGTTTTCCTGTCATCCACCTGGAGCAAAAGGAGGAACATAAAATGTGGGAACAGTCCCACCGTATTAAACACGAAGTCAATGAGTCTTCGAGTATTTGCTAGAGTGGAGCAAAAGCAAAACCGAGCCAGACATTTATAAAAACATTGCCCAGCTTCTGTGGATTTAAATTGGGAGAGTGCGAATCAGTGTGTGAGTTTATATGGGTCTGAGTTTACATAAATCTGGACACTGGGAATTATTTTAATCTCCATGATTATTTCTAGCATAACAATGTTTTAGAATAGGAGGTGTCCATTAAGAAATCACACACAGAGGAATTTCCCAGTGAAATTTGAGAGAGCTATGAGTCTCCTCCATTCTCCCTTTGGTCCATTATTCACCAAGTTCTATCAACGTCTTTTCAGCTTACCAGTTTCAGAAAGTGTAATTTGTGTTGAACAGAAACATGTGGAATAAAATTACTGGCAGTTGGAATCCATGTTAGCCTAGGAATTTAAAAATTAAAAATGACAAGCACAATACACAATAGCCAAATTATGGAACCAGACTAGGTTTCCATCCATGAATGAATGGATACATAAAATAGGGTGTATATACACAATGGAGTTTTATTCTGCCATAAAGAAGAATGAAATTGTGTTATTTGCAGGGAAATGGATGGAACTTGAGAGCATTATGTTCAGTGAAATAAGCCAAACTCAGATAGTCAACAGTCATATGTTTTCTCTCACATGTGGAAGCAGAGAGGAAATAAAGGAGAAAAATGCAGTGAGGTCATCCATGAAAACAGAAGAAAGGCCAGTAGAGTAGGGGAATGGGAACCAGAGGGAGGGAGGACAGGAGGAAAAGGCGGGGGAGGGTGCTGGGGAACAAAATTGACCAAATTATAATGTTATATTGTGTGCATGTATAACAATGTAGCAATGAGTTCCACTATGATGTATAATTATAGTGCACTAATAAAAAAGAGAAAAAAATATTAAAACAGGGAAAAAATGTATTCAATGTCCTGCCATGCCAGAAAAAAAAAAAAAATTCATTGTTTTTGGATAGCTACTTTACCTGATTGAGTATCTCAAGATCTTTAGCAGTCAATAACTTGAGAATAATATTGTCTCCCAACTTGCTCTCACGGTTACAGGGAGAAGCATTTTGTAATTTTCAGAAAGCTATGCAAGTGTAAGTTACCATTAGTTTAAACTTCTACCTTTAAAACTTCTCATATAGCATGTGTAATAGAAACATGTTGAATAGCGTTGGATTAAGGATGTATCATGCAGTAACTTGAGGTTGAAAAGGTTGTACGTGAACTTATTCTCAGTAAGCCAAAACATAACTCACATTTCTTCTAACACTCTGTACCCTACATTTTGATATTCTTTATTTCTTACTGGTTCCCAGGTTGTTTCACTCTGTTAATTTATCCCTACCCATGTACAGGGTCAGAGTTGATAACCTTCTTGTCAAGTCTTGTCAAGTCTTGCCATCTTCTTTTGATGACTGGGCAGAAAGAAGTCATCATAACCCCATCTCTTACAAACTCAATATTGCCACAGGGGCAAAAGATCACTTCCCAATATGAAAGAGTAAAAGCTAAGGTGCTCTCCTCTGCCATTCTTCAGGTGACCTGGCAATCACCCCGTCCTATTGATGTTTCTCCTTAAATTTTTCTCAAATCCACCTTTTGGCACAAGACATACTGGTTGTGTTCCTAAGTCACAGAGGTAGCCAGTTAACTTCCTCTTCCTTTGGTCGTATGCTCCGCCCCTACCCTCCTGCCCACCCGGTCATTCTTCCACTCAACATGCTGGCATAATCTTGCCAAAGTCCACTTCAACTTGGGTGGTACCAGTCTCCTTCCTATAGGAGGGCCCTGGGTTGTCTGGGCATGACAAGTGAGGCTTCCTAGGCTTCATGACTCTGCCTCTCACCGGCATCTCCACTCACACTTGGACCCAGCAATGCCAAGGACTCCCCCTTCCCAAATGAACCACACCCTTTTTAATGCATCATGCTTTTCTCATGATGTTTTCTTCCTCTACTCTCTTCTATCTGAAAAATTCCTATTCATTCTTTAAAATTATTTTCCAGAATCACCCTGTCTTTGATGTCTCTCTCCGATCTTCCTGGAAATAAACTGATATCAAAGAATGCTTTCATTATGGTATATATTACACTAAATGCTAAGTATTTACTAGGAAAATGTGTTCTCCTTCTGGACTGGGAGCTTCTTAAGGCAAGAAGTATGTCTTATTAACCTTTGGATCCTGAGAAGCCAGCAGAGTGTCTGACAAATGATAGTTACTTTGTAAGTATTTCTTAAATGAATGGATGGATTCTTATAAGTGAGAACAACACATGCCCTGTTTAATTTATGGGGTAGTGCTCTAGTAAGGGGCTCATCTACAGGGACTCATCACTTATTTGTCACTGTTAGTTCTTTTCACTCTTTGACATTTGCATAATATTCTGATAATTTCTAAGGTCGTAAGCATCTTGTCTACATAAAGGAGAAAGAAAAATTGACCAGATTAGGCCCACAGGTGAGCCATATCCCTCGTGACATAAGTAGCGTCATTACAAATAGTTTATTTTCCTTTCACCTCCTCCAAGAGACTTTGGAAGGAGTCGTTATACCAAAATTCATGAAAAACCGAGGTCCTGGACAATTTCCAGAAGCAAAATTGCCCTCTGTAAAACCACTCATTCCTTCCTGTACTGAAGGTTGTGTTCTTTTCTCTTTCTTAATGTAAGAGATGTGGTAATGAGAATGTTGGTCAAGAACGTGTATCTCAATCCACTGACCAAACGCAGATTGGAAATTAAGGAGTCCACAGTAGCATCCTTACCTCTCTGATTCTTGAGCTCATTTTGTTGAAGAGTCCCCCTACTGAATCAGTTTAAGCTTTAAACTGCATGAGCCCCTCTTCTTTTCCTATGATAACTATGTTCAGTGATAATGAGTGAGTGCTCTCCATTGTAACTAACAGCCTGCTTCCCAGGAAACTCTGGGGGTAAAATGAGAAGTGTATTATTTTTTCTCTTATATTTATAATCATTCTGTTCCTCCTATTATATCACACCACTGAGTTCCTTCTTTTTTCCCTCTTAAGGTATACATTTTACTTAGAAGTGAGAATTAAAACCTATTGAATAACTAATGATGGTACTTTTATGAGTTAATTAACCAAAAGAAGAGGTGATGAATAGACCAAAAGTTGACATTCATGTAGTTTGCATCTTTTGCAACTTCCATTTCATGAGACATGATTTTGCTTTAAAAGCACATAATTCTACATTATAACAAATGTAAATTAGTTTCTTTCATTTCAAATAATGAATCCTTGAAACTGGTACATTTTGAATTTCACTTTTCATGAGTCAGATTTTAAAAATATAATTGAAAGTCCATTTCATGGAAAGAAAATTTAGTTCTTGTTTTTCTCCCCTCTCCCTGTCCAGTAGTTTTCCTCCGCTTTCATTCATTCAATTAATAAATACTAACTGGTCACCACAGTGATAGATTGGCTTTTGCTAGGCACTGAGAAGAATTTCAAATTAATGAAGTTATTACCCTTGAAAACTTTACAGAAACACACAAAATTAACTAGGAAAAGAGATGTCATAGCACTGTAAGTAAATGTTCCAGGCAGTAAGTGTATGAGCTCAGATGCTGGTCTTCAGTTTGCTCATATTCCTAGTAAGAGCCCCAGTCTTCCATTGTTTGTAATTTATTTTAATGGTTCTTTTCATCTCATCTCATACCAGCATATGGACAAACACAAGAACACCCACTGGCTCTATCCCCCGTCTCACTTACTGCCTCAACTTCCTTCTGAGCCCTTGAACTACAAACTGGATGCTAAATCCAGACTATTTTGTGGATGTCAGGTGATGATCTCCCCACTTCCTATGGAGTAAAGGAGATGGGGTGATATGTATCAGGAAAGGAACTTTCTTGCCACATCTCTATTTGTCAACTCTACTTGCATATTTAAAATCTTTTAAGAAGAAAGATTTGACCATGTTCAGCAGTGAGTTGTTACCAAATTAAAGAAGGTCATTAGTAACTCTCCTCCTTTCCAGTTTCTAACTAGGCTGGTTATATTATCTAACCTGTTATGAGTGTATATAGACTCTTCCCTTGATTCTATAAATAAAGGCTGTTCCAGGTCTATCTTACTCTTCTTTGCAGTTGATGTATCCTTCAGTCATAGAAGTAACAAATGAGGCTATATAATCAGTTTAACCAACATCATTTTGTTAGTCAGCCTTCTATCACTGTGACCAAAATAGTTGACAAGAACAAGTTAGAGGAGTTTCAAAGGTTCAGCCCATAGTCAGCCCACTCCATAGCTCTGGGCCCAAGGCAAGGCAGAAAATGATGGTGAAAAGGCATGGCAGAGGAAATCCACTCCACTTATGGAAGCCAGGAAGCAGAGAAAGAGAAAAGAGGCAGGGACAATATATAATTCCCAAGGGCATGCCCCCAGAGATCTACTTCCTCCAACCACTCCGTACCTGCCTACAGTTACCACCCAGTACAGTCAGCCTTGCAAATTATTAATCCATCAAATGTATTGATCCACTGATTAGGTTTCAGCTCTAGTCATCTAATCATTTCATCTGTATTTCTGTATTTTCTATCCCATGGGCTTATTGGGGGACACCTCATCTGTAAACTATAAAAATAATTTTTATACTAATTCTTTTCCTCTCAGGTAAGCCTTTATATAAACAGTCCCTTAACTTCTGAGAAGATTTCTGTTAAATGCAGCTGCAGGAAGTCAACTTCTCTCATCTTCACATCTTTCTTTCCACTTCTATGACTGCCATCAGCTCCTTGTGTTTTAACTGCTTTTGTGCTCTTGTATCTCTTCCAGTACCTTATGAGCACCTTGAGGGCAGAAATTGTGACTTGATACCTGTGGTATGCCCAAAGGTTAGCACAGTTCTTGGAGTACAGAAGGTTGGAATCAAGATTTGTTGAGTGAAAGGCATTGTGCACCCTATGAAGGTTCAGGGGAAAGTCACCAAATCCAGGCAGAAATTGACCTGGGAAAGATTTCAGAGAAACTGAGGTCTGAAGGCAGTCCAGGCACAAAAAGAGGATGCATGAAGACCTAGATTTGAGAAAGAATAAGACACATCAAAAATAAGGCAAAAGAATGTGTGCAGTTCTGCTTTATGTTAACCATGCCTGAGAATCAAAACAGAAGTCATAGTGCTATACATACATGTGCATATGAACATGCATTTATGAGAGAGGAAACTTGAGTCTTTAATAGTTTTATTAGATATAATAAAGAAATCAAGTTCGTCAACCCACAATACCCTTGAGTTTTAGCCCAAAGACTACTACACAACTAAACAACATTTCCATTAACTTTCTCTTTACTTTCCTTTTCCTCAAGCTAATGTTCAATTTGTTACATCTTTTCTTATTCTGTTTTAACTTTTGACATTTTAATACAATTTTAAAATCGTTCTACAGCAGACATGGTATGGTTAAGGACAGAGAGGCAAACCCAGCCACTTTATTTGAAATTATTATGTACAGGAAAGCTGTTACCTGTTGCAAACACCCAACTTGGAGATGAGCATTAGAAAGTTCCCTACTTCTAAGTTGAGGGTGTGAGTACACTAGGAACAGTGGCAGAAGAATGAGGTGCAAGTTATTATGTTGGTCTTGGAGTCCAAAGGTCTGTGCTCTTCATTCACCGAGTCCATGAGACCCTCGGTCTCATCAGCTGTTGAATGGGAACCAACAAATCTGCTCAGTAGCCTTGATAGATACCCCCAGAATTGAAGGAGATGCTATACTTTAAATGAATCACCTAACAGATGGTATATGGTTGTATTTAGTTAGAGCATAAGGTCATCTGCTGTTGTAGTAATTTTTATGTTAGGAAATAAAAATTTTATACCTCCTTCAGCAAAACTACAAAAACATTACATAAGGAAAAATTGTACAGCAATTTAGATTAGCGAAAGTATTTACTTTGTAAATTTGCAATTTTAAAATAGTTTGTGGCACAAATGCAGCAAATGTGTTACATACAAATGGCTGTTTGCCTTATTAGTATGAGGATAATGCACATTGTAACAATTTTGTCTCATAGAATGATTGAAGATAGTGGGAAAAGAGGAAATACCATGGCAGAAAGAAGACAGCTGTTTGCAGAGATGAGTAAGTATGGAACTCTTAAGGAACTCCCTACAGTTTTCATTGAATATTCATGGGAAGGATAGAAATAACTACTTAATCCTTATGGCATTTGTACTTTTCCTTCAAATTTAGGAAAAATGCATAAAGCATACATTTGGCCATTTTGCCTCTTACTAGGTAAGAGTTAAAGTAGTCAGTGATTCATTATAATTTCTTACTGAACTCTCTATATTTACATTTTAAAAAAATAAGGACCTATGTATTTATATTCACACACATACCCTGAGACACCTGGTAAACACTGCTTAGTACAGACATTGATTCTGTGCATTAAACTTTGAAGTCTGTGCTCCTCTTCCTGCACCATTACAGTGGCTGGCATAGAGGGGACACTAGATAAATTGTCAAATGAATTCTTTATTGTCTTCCCTGCAAAATAACATCATATCGTCATATGAGAAAGAAGAGTTCTGATACAAATACTGGGTCAAACTATAAACCATCATTCAGACCCCATGTGGAGAGGGAGATCTTGTCCTACATACCAGTTCTCTTAAAATACACAGGATGACAAAAGATGAAGGGACTTGGAGGTGACCTGCTGTACAAGGGAAACCAAACCAAGATTGTATTTACTGACTCCAGTGCTGAACCTACGAAATAAAGGCTATTGGTTTATGTAAATGCATAGTTATGGTGTAATTGGTATGGTCTCCTTTATAGAACATATTTCTTATTCATGAAGAAGAACAACTTGACATTAGAGGGAAAACAGAGGTCTCAAATTAAATATTACAAAGAAAAAAAACTGTGATTCTCTTATTGTTTTTTTTCTGTTTTTGTTTGTTTGTTTGTTTTACCTCTCCCTCCTGTATAAAGAGTGAGAACAAGAAAAGTGAGTTGTGAACCTTCTTCCCTGAGAAGACAGTTGGAATAAATTAGGTTTCTATGGAAGATTGGAAGTGATTGGCAAGAATGAGCGTCAGAGTAGATAAAGGAAAGTCCTAGATAATAAGATTCAGATTTTCTTTTTATCATTTCTCAATAAATCAGAGGCACCAAGACTCTGTTAGAACTAACAAAGAGGAAAGAAAATTAAAATTGACAGAGGGAATCTCAATCATGTGCCTTGCCTTTTCCACTTTCAGAGATGAATATAAAGTCTGAGGATTTCAGTCAAGACCTTCCAAAACAATTTTATCTAGTGTCTTGTGGTTTTTATCTAGACCATTTTTGGTACCAGAATCTTTGCTTCCGACATGTCCAGACACCTGTAATTGCAACCTTTTTTATAGATACAAACTTAACAGACCAGAAACCCAGTTACTACCTCCCAAAATCTTAGACCAGAGGAATAAGTTTTAGTGATCTATTGCACTACACTGTGACTACAGTTAATAGTAATGTATTGCATATTTCAAAATTGCCAAATGAATAGATTTTTAACATTCTCCTCACAGAAATATACATCAGTGAGGAGTTGAACATGTTAATTAGTTTGAATAAATCTTTCTACATTGTATATAGAGATTGAAATATCACATTATACCTCATAAATGTACATAATTGTTATTTGTCAATTAGAAGTAAATAAATGGATTTTTAGAAAAGAGAATATATTGTATATTTGGAAAGTCAAAATACAGAGAGAGAAAGAAAAAAACAATACATGGGGGGTGCGGGGAAGAACCTATTAGCTGCTTCCCATATAAATAAAATCCAGAGGAGCACAAGCATCAAAACAGACAAGAGGACATAGTAGAGAAATGTCCTGTCAGATACAGAAAAAATAAGTAATTTTTACTATAGGAAGGCAATAAAATCTGATAGAAATTTTTGAACTTATTTTGTAACACTAAAGACAATATCAGCTGGCACACCATAAGAATTTTAGAAGTCTGCTTACTTAAATGATTTTGCAAATCCATATCCACATTTAAATGCCCAGTTCATTCTGCACAAATAGGAATGTTGCAAATGGCCAGTGACTTAAAATTGTTCAACTAAAGAAAGTTGGACAAAGTTTTTATAGTCACGAAAATGAACAACTCTAAATTTTTTTTCAAGGGAGAGGGACTTGGGAAAACCATGCATTCAATTCACAAATTTTAACTATCTTTTCGTAGAAAGTTCTCAGACTGTCAGGAGAGTTTAGTAAATAGTTTTATAAGTTATCCTAATTAATGATATTATAGATAAACATGACAAAGAAATATGCATCATTCTTCCCTGGGTGTGCTGACGACTCAGATGTCAGCCCGAGACAGCTAAACATGTCTGACCTTAATCATCCATTAGTTTGAGCAGCAAGTGTAGATCAGCACAATGCACATCCTCAGTCAGTAGGAATCTACTGGATAAAACAATTTACTGCTTCAAAGGGAGGAATTGACTTCAGATAGGTAGATTCTCTTACAAGAGAATGATACTCTCATTGAAAATGTGTTAAGTGGTTGAAAAATATATGGGTGACCCCAGCTCTATCGGCAGGACACCAAAGAAAGAAAACTATTGTTGGAGAAGACTGAGACTTAGAAAGTAACTTCTTCCAGAAATCTGTAATGCCTAGACAGGGAGCACCAAAAAAACTAGGTGCTTATTAATTTGGTCAGGGAAGTTTTATCTAGAAATTATGTTTTACAAACATCATTACCCTAGGTACAAGTATGATTACACAAGTGGTGTGACTCTACTTTGTGTACAACCAGAGAAATGAAAAGTTGGACCCCATTTGTGTACAATGAATCAAAAATATAAAATAAAATAACAAACCAAAAAAAGGCAGCAAAAGAAAGTATCAAAGGGATTTTTTATTATTGAAATTATGAATGTGAAAGAAAAAATGCATCAGGCAGAGTTAAATGGGGGGAAGGACTTTATTCAAGACTCTTGCAATAGGAGAGAAAGATCAACCTCAATTCCCCTGCAGGAGAGTTTTTGAACCCCAGGGTGCCTAATGGAAAATAACCAGAGGACTAGTTGGGAGGCTGGTCAATGTGCTTAGGCCTGCCATACATGTTTGCTAATTGTCCAGGGGAACAGTTAGATTCTTCCCCCGCTGCAGAGACTGGAGATAGGGGCATGATCTCCTTCAATAACTATCAAAGGACTGGATCCCAGGTTCTTGAGAAAGTCATCCCTGGGTTGTAAAGCTGGCAAGAGACTGGGAAATTTACATCTCACAGAAGCCCAGTAGAAATTTATAACAGGAAATTTTCCAAACCCGAACGCTCTGAACAAAGGGAGACCAGAGGCCTAGAGGCAGGAAGAAGTCTGTCTAAAGTTAGGTAGGTGGCAGGGAATGTCAAGGCAGCCTTATAAAGGCAGAGCAACAATCGATAGGGAGAATAATTGATAAGAAGGTCTGGCAAATCTAGGAGATTGCAGCACATATGCATTAAACATTTACTCTGAGCTCATTACCACTAGCAACAGAAGCAGGAAGAAACAGCAAAGAAATGCAATTAAGAATAGTGCAGACATACAAGTACAGAAAGTCTAGCCTCATGCAAAAACCTAGGTGGCCACTTACTTTGAAAAGTATCTTGGGAGAGTTGTGTAAACTCAAAATTCTCTTTGTTATAATGCCCTGTTTATCAGGTTACTTAGTGTCTTGGATTACAACAGAAAAAAAAATTCTGGTTAAATGTAAACATCATCCTTACCTTGACCTTTCAGCCAACAACTTACTTGATCTGCTCAAACAGGTTTATCAAACTGGCCTTTAGCGGAATAACTTGTTTGTCTTAGAATGAAATTCTCCTGGGCATGTTTCCTCTGCTTCATGTGACAATTACATACGAACACACACTCTCAATGTCATTCACTATTGCAAACGTCTTTTTGGGGACACACCCTGGGCATGTTTCTTCACATTCATTCACCCTAGAGGCTAAATCGGTGTTTGCTTGGAGGCCAGGGGGCCCAGGCTGGGTAGGTTTTAATGGAAGACAAGTAAACACCATTTGAGAGCCTAGAAGTCTGCCTATCAAGATGAAAAATGCCTCAAGGAGAGGGCAAAGCCACTACTGGCCTCCACGGAAGGAGGGAACCGAAATTGCAAAAGGTAAACATGGGCTCTCAGGAAACACTGCTGAGTTGTTTAAAGGCAGACAGAATGGTGGCAGGGGCACAGTTGGTAAGGAAGCTGGGGCATGCTCCATAATGTACACTGTGAGTTCTAGGAACACTAATTTAAAAAATCCAGAAGAAAAATGACATGAAAGATCCCACCACTACAGGCCATTGTGGACAGTGGACACTGTGACCATTTTCACTTGCCTTTGCATTTCTCCTGCTCCTTATTCTCCAAGAGGTTAACACCATGGATCACCATTCTGTCTTCTGTCACTACCCTCACCTGGTCTCCTGCTTCTTCTGATCACTCTACTGCTCTGTTTTCTGTCTTAGTACCCAACAGACCCTGAAGTCAGTTTTGTTCTTGGCCAGTTCTCTCTACCTACGATTTTTCTGCCTCCCAAGTTATTCTATTTGTTGCTGTGACTCTCAAGTGTTCAGAATCCTTCCAAGCCACCTCTTGTATTCCCATGAAGCAGCTTACCCAGAACAGTCACCATGTAGACCCGACATCCCTTCTGGCCTTGCCTTCTTGCTGTTCACTGACAAAGTAGCTGGAGGTGAGCTCATCATTGACTCCAGTAATAGTTCCCACCACAAAAAAACCAATGTCCCTGCCAAAGCTGCTGCCTTCCAGTGTTCGTAAAGCCACATAGTCTCTGAACAACTATACAACAGCTGAGCACCATTCAGAAATGGGGATGAAGTTTCAGTTCCCAGTTTGTGCCTCATTCTGTCATCTAGAATGTATACTTGTGCACAGTCTTCTTTGGGGAATATATCCCCAGTCTGCCTCCTGGATACCTCCACCGAAACATTCTATGAACAACTCAAGCTCTGTATACCCAAAAACCGAACTCTTCATCTTCCCCTGACTACAAACCTGTTCCTCCCTGTTTGCACCTGAGCTCATCGAAAGACAGGCCATCCCTCTGAGTTGCCTAAGGTTGAAATCCAAGCATCACCCTTGACCTATGAACTCCTTAATCTCCCCCTCCCAATCCCCACCCCCACTCCTCACATAAACACACACACATATGCATTCGGTCAGTCATCAAGTATGGTAGAGTTCAGACACAGAGTTTATAGGCTCCATAATTCTGCAGATTTTTAAAATGAATGAGATATTTAAAAACTGAAGTGACTATATAGAAATTTTATAATGAAGGCAAAACACATAAGCTGTGTGGAAACATTTAGTGTGTCACGAAGCTAAAGTCAAAAGTTAGGTAAAGCTGCTTGGTTGGTAGGGTGGGTGAGCTGGTTTCATAGATGAATTGAGAAAAAAAGTAGGAGGATGGAAATAAGTAAGAGAGGGAGGGACAGAAATACGGAAGGATGGGAGAGAGAATCATGAGAAGATGGATGAGGAAAAGTAAGAGTTACAGCTGGCAACTGAACAGACACAATTTCTTACCTGTATCTTTGCTCGTCTTTATCACTTTTTTTCAACTATGACTTGAGTAGGAGAGGTTTGAGGAGATGGTGCAAAAACATCAAGTTTCCTTAAATAAATGCACTTTAAATTTTTTATTGTGAAAAATTTCAAATATACACAGCTATAGAGAAAGTACTATTCATCTCTACCCTTAATTATTTATCCCAAGCCCCCACTGTGTACTGATATGAAACAAATCTAAGAAATAATTTAAATGAGTTGAATCTCCAGGTTTTCGAAAATCATATCCAAGTGACATTATAAGAAAAAAACAATTACTATCTATTATCTTGAAGACATTGCTGAAAGTTAAAAGAAAAGTGACGGGAAAATGCTATCTTCATTTTTTATTCAAAAGGAAGAACACAGATTCTTTAGACTCTCTAGTATGAAGTTGATGTAGCTTTCGTTATAACACAGATTTTTCATTTCATGGACTACAGGTAGTAGTAATCCTAAACATTGTAACATGTTAAAAACAAAGATTCCTCTACTGACTTCATTCCCTTATTCATTTATTTAAATTCTATCGTTTTAATGAAAGAATTAAACCAATTAATTTCCTCTCTTATTAAGGTCACCAGGCTGGTAGATGAGGAAAACACCATCAAATAAAAATTAACCTTAATTTCAGCAAGATAACAACAAAGGCTCTTAGGTTGTGTATGTGTTGGACTAGTGAGGTTTGGGTCACCACACAATTAAGTAAATTGACAGGTGGTGTGGTGTCTGTGTCCAGAGGAGTAATTCATAAGTCAGTCAAGTTGGAGGAAGGCAGCCTTCTACAGTATGATGACCCTGCTCGGGTCCTTGATTGTAATCAATGACTTGGATGAGGACACAGAAGATATGCAAGTCATTCCAAGGTAGACTTTGGGTTTATAGAAAAGACCCCACATGGAGAAGTAAATTAAGTTCATGATTTATTGAGGCAATGAAAAAAATTTATTTTAAGCAAGGCGAATAAGCAGAGCCAAAGTGCATGCAACACATCTCAGTTTCTTTGGGTCACAACATTCAACATGGATCCTGTGGTAGCATTTGCATTGTACGTGCAAGGTAGTATCTGCTATATTTGAACAGCTAAATTTTGTTGCTCACCATGTCCTTTCAGGAGTTACATCATCAGCCAAAAAGAACATACACAGATGGGAAATATTTACAGACACCTAGGCCCCTTTTGGACCCTGGAACAAAACACACTATCTTAAGTCTACATAGTGAAAGAGTAGGAGGGGGCAGTCAGTGCACTCCTGTCCCTCAGCGTCATCTCTGTGTCTCTCTTTACCACATCCTATAGAGATGCATCTCTGCCACATTACCCCAGGACCTCTATCAGAGACACCAGGGTCACTGTTCTCCAGAGATAAGGTTTTGCTGGAACTAAGAAGCTTTGCTGTGTGCTGCCTCAGTCTTTGTATACTATCAGGGCTTGAATCATTATCCTTGAAGAACTTATACAAGTAGTCTGTGCCCCCTACTGTTTTCTTTTAAAAAATGATTTATAGGTTGAGGTTGTCCTGACTGCTGAGCCAAACTCAGCATCAATAAAAGCCCATCCGCATGCAGTGGGAAAGGCAGATTGAGTGTTCAGGCATTTGTGACAGTCTCTCTATCCCTGTCATCATAGTGAACAGAAACCTATCAGATTTACAGAGGACAAGAAACTGGTGAGGATCTTTGATATGCCAGTGACAAAATCAGAAATTTGAAATATATCAGAAAAGTTAGAAACATGAACTGAAAATTAAAATAAGGTAACCAAATAAATACAGTCCTATCTTAATCCAAAAGTAGAAAATAAGCACGTGATTCTTTAAAACCAGCTTTGCAATTAACTGCAAGCTTAATAAGAACTTAAAAAATGAACCCTGACTCAGTTCATTTATCCTTACAACTATCCTTACAACTATGAAATAAGTACTGTCATTATCATTATCCCCAACTTGCAGATGAGAAAACAGAGGCTTCTAAAAGGAACTGGCTGAGGAATCCACAGAGAAGGTGCTCATTTCACTGTGCAGTCATCTAATAGTAATGTTCTAATAACCAGTAACAGTGCATTTTAAAGTGCATTTATTTTATGATAGTGTCTGATATCATCTAGCTATTTAACTCTAAGTCCCAGCTTGAGCAGATTGCTCTCAGAAGTGATAGACACAACAGGGATGAGGTTGTATTCCTTGGTTCATGAACTTGGTTGACAATCTAGGTTCAACGTTGAATGCATGTGCTCCTTTCCCCCTTGAACCTGAGGACTATGAGACAGAGCTTTCGAGTCTTAAAATAATATTTGTATTCTAATAAAATTAAATTAAAATAAGTGTATGATTATATCTGCAGTTATTTTATTTATAAACATCATAAATTCCTTTCCACACACATGGCATACCATATGTGTACGCTTTCTCCCCCACTAGGGGCTCAAGACCTGGATCGCATCCGACTCTCCACCTACAGAACAGCATGCAAGCTTAGATTTGTTCAGAAGAAATGCAATTGTAAGTATGCCAGTTGTTTGGGCTAATTACCTTTATGAATCCTATAGTTTACATTTGTTACTAAGTTTATTGAAACCAGATTTTCTTGTAAGTATTGATTAAAAAATGTTTACCCAACAATAAAAGGGGCACAATGATACACAAATGGTACAGAGACTGTTCCTATGTAATTCTGAGGTCTGAATTATTCTTAATTACTAATGTATGGAAATGAATGAGACCCTGGAAGTGTGCATCATCCCAACTTTGGACTGGTTTAAGTCTGGACAGAGGTTTTTCCTCTTTTCTCTACCCTTGGTATTCTAAATGCAATGCCATCAAAATGGTTTCCATGAACTTTATAAAACATCAAACATTAAATCTTCCTTATGTGTGTATTTCTTTTGTGAGTATTGGAACATGTTTACAAGCTTAGTTCTGATTCTGTAAGATCAGCCCGTTGTACTGGAATATTAACTACATGTACTGACATCAGACAAGAGTGACAGAAGGGAAGCTGCTTAAAGAAACATGGGAACTTGCTTCAGCTTGTTCCCAAATTTTAAAATGTAGGAAATGAGTCAGATCATTGACCACAAGAAGCAGTTTACACTCCCTGCTGGTCATTGCTTCTATCACATTACCATATCCATTTTCTCTTGGAAAAAAAATATTGCTTTCTAGTCCATATGTATAAATTTATTCTTTCTTCTTCTTTTTTTAAAAAAACTGTCTGCTTTTAAAAACTAATAATGATCTCATCTCTAATTAGTATTGGATGAATTCTACAAAGTGAAAGCTGTGATGGTCTCTTGAGTACTTACAGAGAGTTCTCGAATAACTGGCATGGGAATTGGACTCTTGGCGTATACAGAGACCACCACCTGCAGATTTCTGCCCTGCCAGAATCTCCAGCAGGTGTTTCCCAGGGCCAGGTTTCCAGGCATTCAACTGATCGTGACAGGATGATGGGTAGTGTGCATCTGTTCTTTTAAGGTGCCCAGCTATAGCCTGTTCTCCAGTCCCACTGGTTAAGCAAGGGGCAGGAGAAGAAGCATATTGCTCTAACATCAGTATGCATTTTGACTCCTCCATCAGTCCCAAAGTAGCAGTGAGAAAAGTGCTAGCTGTTGGAAAGAAACTGGGCTGAATTCGTAGCCCTGTGTTAAAAGCCCTTTCCAGTGTTAGGGGACAAGGAAAATGCTCCCAGAGAAGAAAAACTGCCCTTCCCCCTCACACTGAACACACGTTAGAACCAGAGGAAGAATCTTGACATTCTCAGGAATGAAAAATCATGGGATTCTCCCACGTTCTGGCCACTTATTAGCACTCCAGTGACCTTCCAAACTGGGGAGGCAGGAAGAGCATGGAGGAGGGGGTTTCTGTCCCCGTTAAAGCCTAGCCAAGCAGAGCCTTCCTTAGGCTTCTTTCAACAGAACTAGGGACTTTTTGAAAAAGCTGACAAAACAATAAGGAGGAAGAAGAAAAGAAGTGAAAGAGAGGGAGAGAGAAGGAGGAACAGAGGGGTTTTAAGGGAGAGGCGGGGACAGCAGGGAAGGAAAGAGACTCACAGGGAGTTGCAGCCCTCCTGCCCACAGTGCAAAGTGCACACACTGTCATCCTTCTGGGGGGATCAAGCAACCCTCCGGACCTGCCCCATTGCTCCTGCTATCTGAAAAAGGTCCATTCTCATTCTTGCACATCTCTTTTTCCTCTCATTATTTTCCGATGTTGTCTTTATTCTACATCCAGAATTGTATCTCTGTCACACTGACCTTCTTGGAAAACTGTGGTAAAGAAGGGAGGATGGGGTGTGTGAAAACAGACCCTCCTGGGCAGTGGCCCCTCCCTGTCCATTTGTTCATGTCTTCACTTAGTAGGTATATAAGGAGCTCCCACTGTGTGTTTGACACTGTGTTAGGAAGCAGAGAGGGCGCAATGGTGAATAGGAGGTCATCCCTGACTTCCTGTTGCTGCAGGTCTCACTGTATGGATACACTCTTCTGTTGTTTGTTTTGTCCAGTACTGGGGATTGAACCAGGGACACTCTACCACTGAGCTACATCCGTGGCCATTTTTTATTTTGAGAGAGGTTCTCACTAAGTTGCCCAGGCTGGCCTTGAACTTGTAATCCTTCTGCCTCAACCTCCTGAGTAGCTGGGATGACAAGCACATGCCACCACAGCTGGCTGGGTAATGGACCTTTAAACAGATTTATAATCCCATGTAGAAGTGTCACAATTGGAATGTGTGCACGGTGTTTGGGAGCCCTGGGAAGGCAGTGCTTTGATATGAGGGATAAGAGCTTTGGGGAGGACTTTCCTGAAGGAAATCCAGACTGGATCTTAAAGAATTAGCAGATGCTAAGGAAAAAAGTCTTATTTACTTTACAATGTACCTTATAAACATCATTCTTTTTAGGAAAAGAAAAGATACTACATTCTATACAAACTAGACAAAGTTAAGGCTCACAGAAGAAAAACAAGCATAATTTGATTGCTCTGCTAAAATTAAGCTTCTTTCTAAAGTTGTTTCTACCTTATGCGAAGTGTTAAATACAAGTGTTAAGTATGTTTGCTGAGTTTTCTTTCCTGACAATAAATATAACAGTTGTAATGTTCATATTACTTGCAGACTACTAATAAAATTCATCTTGGCTTATCTTAATCCAAGTTGGTAACTTCCTTCTAGAAAGGTAATCAGAAGCAGTGATTTCTTCTTTCTTTTCTTTTTCTTTCTTTCCTTTCCTTTTCTTTCTTTCTTTATTTGACAGCATTAGTCAACATTGAATATACATCCCTCTATTAGAGGAAAGTAATTTTAGTCTGCAATCAAACCTAACCCACAACATATTATGGTAACACATAATAGAATTTTACTCTGCAACAAAATAAATAAGATAAAAATTTCAGGTAGTATATTTGTAAGTGCATTTGTGACCAAATGCAATTGGTTTCTGCTTCATAAGTGCAAAGCTGTTAAGCACAACCAGGAGATGAAAGAGGGAAGAGAGGTTCATTACTGCAGCAAGTCAGGAGTGCACTGGGGATCATCCAAAAGCAGTGTCTCCCCTAGCCAACAAAGCATGGGGTTTTATTAGGGAAACTCATACATATTCATGCAGGCCAGACTCTCATCACACGTAGAGGAGGGAAATTCTTGAGCATCCTCAGTTCAATGCCATGCTTCTTCATATATTACATGTTCCAAAAATGATGGATGGAACACCTCTGGGAACAGAATTTAGTATTATAATGAGCCAAGTTTACTCTAGCTCACCTAAAGACAGGTGACTTATCAATTTGGTCTGGCTCCTTGTAAATTCCTCTGGTAGGCCTTTTCTGAAACAAAAAACAAATTTAGAGGCACACTTACCATCATTTAAAGGGACCAGAGCTTTCTTTTCCTGCAAGCAAGGGTGATTGTCCCTGAAAGTCCCTCCTAGGGGCTAACAGATTGCTTTATTGGAAACTGTCTTAGTCCCTTTGAGCTGCTATAACAAAAATACCAGGAACTGGGTGGTTTATGAGCAAGAGAAATTGATTTATCACAGTTCTGCCAACATCAAGGCACCACCCAATTCGGTGCCCGCTGAGGGCTTACTTTCTGATGATGGCAGCTTCTTGCTCTGTCCTCCCAGGATGGGGGCAGTGCACTTCTCTGGGGTCTCTTCCATAAGGGCTTTAATCCCAATCAAGAGGGTTCCACTCTCATAATCTAATCACCTCCCTAAAGCCCCTACCTCCTACTACTATCACAATGGGGATTCATTTTCAACATGAATTTAGAATGGAGAGGACACAAACATTCAGACCACAGTGCAAACTCATTGTAGTATATTATTTTTACACAGGAATCAGTGAATCTTAACTGTTTTCTATTTTTCCAGATCATGATGGGTGAAACCTTGAATATAAAGACAGAGCTGAAAGTGGGAAAAAAAAAAAGAAAAGCATCAGCTAGAGTTAGGGAAAAGAGCAGAAACCTTCTTAGTTAGGGACATAAGTGACAGATGACTAGTCCTTGGAGCACAATTATCTCTGTATTGTTGCGAATGTTTTGGATACACAATTTTCATTCCTGATGTTAAATCATTCTAGACACTTGTTTAGACTAAAGAAAAGTACACTGCACTAGAATGCTGTGTTTTCAGAAATTCCCTGTGGGGAGGCTGGTGGTGGCAGCAAAGCATAAACAAACCCATTAGTGATACCCATGGAATATGACGGTGGAAAAACTGCTCCTCTCTGGGCAACCCTGGGCCTACGGCAAAATTCTTCCCCTCTATCAGAGCAAACCTCTGGTACAGAAAAGTCATAATTTTAGAGTCCTGGTGATTCTATATAAAGTTAACTGAAGCTGCTTCTTCCCTTGTTTTTATTTAAGATCTGAAAGATCCAATAGTTTTAGTTTTAGAGAATGTTGGAAGTTGTGTCTGCTCAAGCTGCTGCCATAGCACATGTGAACTAAGCCAACACCTCGAGTCTTGTTACTAGGGATCTGGATATAACAGAATATTGTTCCTTTCCCTTTCTTCTGCTTCTGCATTATGCTTGTAAGTTGTGTCAACTGAACATTTTTTCCTTCCACAAGTTAGGAAAGAACATCATCTTTAAATGCCCTGGTCAGTTGGCAAGAGTGGTACATGCAGAGGAATGCCTGCCAAGCTTCCCTAAGCCTATCTAACAGGTATCAAGGCAAGATTCAATGGCCTTTCCCTTGACCAAGAAAGCCTGAACAGCCGGCCCAGAGCCAGGCAGCAGAGTGAGGAAGGGATCCCACAGAAGGTATTCTTCCACAGCCTGGTTTCCAGGATCTTGGGACTGTGGGACACACTAAGAGAAAACAAAAGACTCTCAGGGAAGAGTGTAAGAGTGTCCTCTCCAACCAACCCCACCCATCATTCTACATGGAAATCATTCCTGATGTCACCTTGAATTACTTTTCACTGAGTCCTTGTTAACATTCAATTTTGTTTTAGCAATCATTCATTTACTTATTCACTCAACAAATATGGACCGATCATTGACTGCACACCAAACCCTACTGTAGACCATGAGGCAGTGGCAGGGAGTGTGAGTGAATGGTGGAGCATTCTCCTATACAAACTTTAAATAAATAATGTTTATTTTAGTATGCCTCTTCTGCAATCCTGAAATTTGCATTTCTAATATATTACTCTCACCTGTTGAAAATTAGAGAAAAAAAGAGGGTTTGAAGTTAGTGATAGAACAGTGAAAAGTTTATTCAAACAGTCCTTTAAAAGAGCATTTGCTCCCTCAGTTAATGGTACTGAGACCTCTCAAGTTGCCCAAACGATCTGGGAATTAATCTTTGAACTCTTCTCCCATTTCAAGTTGAATCAATCCTAAAGTCTCATCAGTTATACTTTTTACAAACTCTTTTTAGATGTAGAGAAAACTCATTTTAGATGTAGAGAAAAGTTTCTCTACATCTTTCTGTGATGATAGTAAATACTGACCCAAAACATCTTTACCTGGATTACAGTCTAAGCAAGTGCTCTGCCACTGAGCTATATTCCCAGCTGATGTCAACTACAGTATGAAATAACCCCAAGATTTCCTATCCCCTGAGTAATCCTGTGCAAAATCGCCAGGACTGTGAATTTAATGGAGTTTACTCCTGTTACTCGTTTTTGTTGTATTTCACAGTTGACCTTCAAATAGAGAAATTATCTGGGTAGGCCTGAGCTCATCAGATGACCCCTTTAATAGCAGTAAAATTTCTCAGCCAATCAGCAGAAGAGAAAGCCAGAGATTTGAAAGATCAGCAGGATTTGGCATGCCTTTGGTGGCTTGAAGATACAGGGAGCCACATGCTCAATCTCTAGATGTTGAAAGATGCATAGGTCACAGGCAGCAAGGAAATGAAGACCTCAGTCCTACAACCACAAGGAACTGAATTCTACTAACAAAAAGAATAGGCATTTGGAAGCAAATTTTCCCAGAGCCAATAAATTATAACTCAATTCATCCCTCTTGCTCTATAGTTTGTTTTTCTTTTGTCTAAGGTACTTTTTACATTCTAATATACTATGTGCTATGTAATTTACTTAGTTGTTATGTTTATTATGTCTTCCCTAACTCAAATATAGGGTAAGGGAAAGATTAGTATGTGTCTGGTATACTGATATATCTGCAGTACCTGGCACTTAAGTGTTCAATAGATACTTCCTGCGCAAATGAATGGGCCTTTTGAGGCCATTGGGAAGAAGCTTTTGAACAAGTTGGTGATGTCAAAGACAGTATATGGTTCAGTACCTATTAATTCAATGAGTAAAATACCACTGGTAGCCTACTTAATGTATTGCCATTCATGGTATGTTGCAGAAATGAAAAATATTTGTTGATTTCTTCTAGGTTTTACCCCAATGCATGTGTCTCCATTTTCTGGATATTTACATTTTTAATTTAATGTATTCATCCCTTCTCATCTTAGAAAAATCTTTAAAGTTTTTCAACTTTGACTTTTCTCACCACTAATGTTTGCAAAAACTTGAGCATCACCCCCATGTTTAGGAGGAAACTGCAGTACCTCTAAGAAGCCCAGCTACTAAATCTCTGACTGGAAATTCATGTGACAAAACCCCTTTCAGAATAAGTGGATTCATGAGTTTCACAGGGTGGAAGGTTCTAGAAACAGACCGAAATTTTCTTTTCCTGAGTTAAAAGACTTCAGAATTTCTCTGAAACTTAAAGGCATTGTTCTAAACCATGATGCATATTATCCCTTACGGAAGATGGGGCGAGATGAATACATTAAACTCTAAAAAATGTAAATATCCAGAAAACAAACTACTTCACTACCTAAAAAGCAATAGCTAATATATCCAGGCAAAATACTTTCCAAATAAATGTAATAATTCATTATGTGAAGCCTCATGTATAGTGGCACTGACTCCCCTTCACTGTTATTTTAACATAATCTTCTATTTTTCTACCTAAAGATGTCAATTGCTTTCCAAAAATTTGCTTTAAAATATGTAACATAAAAATTGCTGTTTAAACCAATTTAAGGGTTTAATTTAGTTGCACGAAATACACTCAAAATTTTATCCAAGCACTGCCACCATCAATTTCCAGAACTTTTCATCATACCAAACAAAAAATCTATACCTGTAAATCTTTTAAAATCCTGGAGAATGTAATCCTATCAAATTTTCTTTCCAGTGATAGCCACCACACAGACTCAGCTCTGAGATGCAAAATAGGATACCTGAAAGCCAAGTACATGACTAGGTGATACTAGTAATACTAAAAATAAATAAATAAATAAAAAATAATAAAAATTCTTAACCATCAATGACTTAGATTATAAAATAAAAGCTTTTCTGTTGGGGATACATTTTTTAAATCACTCAGCAAATTAACTCTCCATATTGCCAGTGTTCTGCATATGTTCCATATACAGAATAATAAGCAAAACAGGACAATAAAACCTCACCCTCATGAAGCTTGCATTCTAGCAAATAACACAACAATTTGGGCAGGAATGAGTGCTCTGAGGAAAATAATTCAGGACAGTGAGACTTGTGTCTTAATTGCTGCTCATGTTCTCTACAATGTGCAGCACATGACATACATTAAATCTATATTGATCTGCAGATGTGTTCATGCAAGACCTCTTGCATGATTCAGACACAAAGTTTCTCCCTGAGGAGCTTGTAGCTAAACCCAATATATATGGTATACTATTTCCACCCTAGAAACAGCTATTTACTAACATATCTAGCTTGTCTCTTTTTTAAATTATTTATTTTACTTTTTTATTTTTTACAGACTGCATTTTGATTCATTGTACACAAATGGGGTACACCATTTCGTTTCTATGGTTGTGCACGATGTAGATTTATACCATTCGTGTAATCATACATGTACATAGGGTAATGATGTCTCTCTCATTCCACCATTTTTATACCCCACCTCCCTCTCATTTCTTTCTACATAATCTAAAATTTCTCCATTCTTCTCTCACCCCCCACCTCTTCACCCCCATTATATATCATCATCCACTTATCAGGGAAAACATTCGGCCTTTGGTTTTGGGAGATTGGCTTATTTCACTTAGCATGATATTCTCCCAGTTCCATCCATTTATCTGCAAATATTCTTCTTCTTCTGTCATTGGCCTAAACTCATCTTTCACTTAAATTTTTTATACTTTTTTTTCCAATTATTTTTATTATCAACTTCTTTCCAAAATCTCTGCTTGGCATGATCTGAACAATTTGACCATCATCCAAATGTTAGACAGTAGCAAAAACACTGAAAGTATGAAACACCCAATAAAAGTGTGTCCCTTTCTTTCCTTTTTAAAGTCCCCCTTCTCAACAGTGCAGCTATAGGAACATTTAGAGGTCTGTCAGTCATAGCTCTGGTTCTTGAAATTATCATGTCCATTTAAAAGAAAAACTAAACTGAAACATCACAAAAAGAAAAATGCAGTATGAGATCATCTCATTAATTTAGGTTATCCTGGAAAGTTGTATTCCTTAGTGTACAAACTTAGTAATAGGATAAGCTCAAGTTTAGGACGTAATGAATGTATTCTCTTTATCATAAATCTGGATTTTGTGAATATCAAACAGTAGATGCACTCTAAAACTTTGCTATATAAATTTTTCATAAACTAATACCTAACCTATTAATCCCTTGAGCCATCCCTCATTTTCTGAAGGAAAGAAAAGTTATTTAATTATGGTGGCTAAAAAAAATCAAGTATATCCAATACATATTGAAATACCCTTTATGGTGTTGGGCTAGGACTTCTGTGTTATCTCCTTATATATCATTATAAAGTTAGTTCTGTTTATTCCAGATGAGGAGGGCATTGCATGAGAGGCTTTTCTTGGATAGACCTCAGATAAAATCATATAATTGAAAAGCCCAACTTCTAACTTCCAATATTAGCCAAGTGTCATGGTATACAGAGTTGCTGTCCTACAGTATCTGTCAAGCTTAGATGTAAAAAAAAACACTGGAACAAAATGAAGCAAGCTTGTTGACCAAGCCTGCGCTGCTGCTAATAATAACAGCACCAGCCTTTTCTTACTTTCTCAGAAAAGAATAAACTTTGACATAAGGCCAAGTGTGATGCATGTTACTTTTTCATACTGTGCTGAACAAGAGAGTGATATTATACTGTGGAAAAGAACACGTGGAGGAAAATGTATATGGCCAAACAGAATCTGAATCTCCTTTGAACATGGTTGTGATCCCATTTTTGTCTCATTACTTATTCTGGGTGGGCTCAATGAGGAATAGACTGATACTTGATTAGAATCAGTGCTTTAGCCTGTGTTTCTCCAAAAAATAGGCCACAGACATGACAACACATGTGTCACCAGGCTCCCATGGAAGCATATAATTTGGATGGTGAACCCAGAACAGAACTGGAACAGGGAAGAAGGGAAAATCATAGACAGTGCAGGAAATTCTAAGCAACCTTAGGAAATGCACCCCAGAACTGCCACCCAGAGAACAAAAGAAGGAGCTCTAACCCATTGCTGTGTCCTGCATTGGCCAAGGGTGGCACATAATAGTTTTGCCCACACACTTCTGGGTTACTCCGTAGGTTCCAGGTTTTCATGCTGAGACATCAGAAGCATGCAGTAAGATCCTGAGGCCAACTACTCTCTGGTTGCAGATGCACCAAGTTGGTCAAAGGCTAAGTGGTACTACAGGGACTTAAGCAAGAATATTAAGAAGAGAACACAGATGGGTCAGTATCACCTCCTGCAAACTATGACTTTGACTACTCAAGATTCCTCATCTCTGTTTTCCACTGACATTTTTTAAATTTTTGTCTATTTTTATATTTTTTAATTATTTACTTTTTTATTTTTTACAGACTGCATTTTGATTCATTGTACACAAATGGGGTACATCATTTTGTTTCTATGGTTGTACACAATGTAGATTCATACCATTTGTGTAATCATATATGTACATAGGGTAATGATGTCTTGTCTCATTTCATGATTTTTCATACCCCCCTCCCTCTCATTTTCTTTCTACATAATCTAAAATTCCTCCATTCTTCTCTCATCCCCACCCCCATTATCAGGGAGAACATTCGGCCTTTGGTTTTTGGGGATTGACTTATCTCACTTAGCATGATATTCTCCCAATTCCATCCATTTATTTGCAAATGCCATAATATTATTCTTCTTTATGGCTGAATAATATTCCATTGTGTATATATACCACAGTTTATCCATTCATAGTCTATTTTTGAAGTACAATGTGATGTTGCAACACTCATATATATTGTGGGATTATTAAGACAGGCTAATGAACATTTACATTACCTCAAGTACTTATCATTTCTTTGTGGTGGGAACATTCAAAATCCACTCAGGAATTTGAAAAGCTATCATACATTATTGTTACCTATAGCCATCATGTTGTACAACGTATCACTAGAACTTATTCCATGGCTTTTAAGGACTTTTAAATAGAAGATACACTTCATATTCTTATACTATGTTTATATATCTGTCACTTCACTCAAAATACCTTACTGTACTTACTGGTGAATCAGCTAGAGATCTCTTCATCCTAAATGCTAACCCCACTTCCCAAGCAATGCTCTGTGTGCAAGGAAGTTGTGCTGTCAGTATTTTCTGAATTGGTGAATGAAACGCATTTTCTACCCATCTATCATTATTTACTCTCACTGCACAATGAACTACATATTGAAATGGTTAGAGAATGAGTATAGAAAATGTAACACATCACAGCCAGTTGCTGCTTGCTCACTGTTTCCAATGCCCACGTGTACTTTAACTGTTTTCAGGTTGACCACATGGGCATGTGATGCAGGGTCAGTCCTATCGAAAGTTATGAAGTAAAAGATGAAGAAAGTTGCTCATGATTGCCAGCCCTGTGGATGCCCTTTCTTTTTGGAATGTGGTCTCTGACATCTAGGGTTCTGGCCATCTGTGCAAGTCATAGTGTGTAAAGAATAAGAGGTAAAGTGGAAATTCATTCTCAGTGATCATCATGGAGCTTTCTTAGACTACTGAAGCACAGAGAAAGCTTCCAGGGATTATATGTGGTAGCTGGCTTGCAGCAGCTGCTCTACTCCATTCAACAGGCAGGATAGGTCACCCCAGTTTGGACTAGTTATTGTGTAAGGAACTGTGAGGAATCTGAACATGAGCAAAACATATTCTGTGTCTTCAAGATGCTTATCATTCAGTTCTGTGGCCCCTCAGCTTATTCCCCACATATCTTCTGGAGACTGATGAAAGCTGTGGATCCTTTCCCAAAAAATACCCATGAACCTATGCACAACATTTAGTTCATAATTTTAGAGACTTCTTTTCCAAAGCCCAATCATGTGTTGATCTAGAACATTAAGGGAAAAAAAATGTGTCCACTAATGTGGAAAATGCAGAATGTCATAAATGATCTAATAGATATGTGAAGGACTCTGGCCATGACAAAAGACAGACAGCAGTTTACCTGAGGATATCAGAATGGACTTCCTAGGGGACAGGGCACATGTGTAACACCTTGAAGGATGGTAGATTGAACCTACGCCTGATGGAGGGAGCAAACTGAGCACAGACACATGTAAGAAGGCCAAGGCATATTTTGGAATTATAAGAAGTCCCATGTGCCTAGAGCCAGGACTCTTGGAAGAAGCTGAAGAGTCATGGAAAATGAGACTAAAGATCAGTAAACTAAAGTCCAAACACGGGTTTTCACTCTGAGCATCTTGGATAGGCAACGGAGAATGGGCTGGCCAGAGCTGACCCTCAAATTTCTTAGGATAAGCAGACAGGGATAAAACTGGAGATGATTAGGAGACCCGTTCCAAGTAGAATGCATTAAAAACCCAACTAGGGCACTAGAGTATGGGAAACGGTAAGACCACATTAAAAGCCCTGTGCACAGTGACTAGCCTCAGGGGAGATAAGATACTAGGTTCTCATGCTTCTAAAGTCATTAAAAAAATTAAAAAACTAAAGTTATTAAAAAAAAGGTAAAGTTATTCTGTACAAAATTAAACACTGGCAAGGAGAAATTAATTATTATTCATATCTTTCTTTGCATTTACTTTCCTTTATTATTTTTACAATCCTTGGTGCAATACTTTGAAAATAATAGGCTTAATAAATACTTGGCTCAATTGAATTTAGTTTAATTTGTAGTATGACAGCAACAATGATTATGCCTCATGTTGAAAAATGATGCTGGTCTACAAACACAATTTAAGGAACACCGAATACTTTTTCCTAGTGGTCAATGGTTGTACTGCCAGGGCCTTTGAGAATTGGCATGATATTCGATTTGATTTTACACCAAAAATATGTTGTATACCTTTTCATTAAGCTTTATTACATCATCTTACCCAGGAAATCAAAGTGAATCTGAAATGTTATATTTCTAAGTTATGATGCTTCTCTCCAAGGGTTAGTGATGAAAGCGTATTTTGGGGAAGCAAGGAAGAAATTGAGATTGGAAGCATTAAAAAAAAAAAAAAAAAAAAAAAAAAAAAACCCTTGTGAGTTACTCCAGCATTGTTCATGTTCACATTTTATAAAGGTTTAGCAAGTGACTAATAATCAAAAATCTAAAATGTTGTGCTTTTGCCAACATTTCTTTCTGAATTCATTGTTTGGAGTGATGGCTAATATCTGTAATACAGTCACATCAAAATGTTGACCCTGGCAAAGCACACCATTTACTGGTTCTTCCTTCCCAACAGATTTTAAAATAATATTTTGTCATAAAAAGAGAGAAAGGTGTATATTGTTATTTCTCTTCTACAAATGAAGATACACTTGAATCACAGTCTACTGTCTCTTAGCCATTTTTTCTCTATACAAGAAAACAGATATATGCATACATTGGTTATCAATTAGCATGAATATCAAATCATGTTGTACACTTTGACTACATACAATTTATTTTTATTTTAATTAAATATTTAAAGTAAAAAGAAAAAACAGCTCATTGTTGCATGTTTAATACATTTATTTGCTTAATATCTCCATCTACCACATCTGAGGGACCTGCCTATCTTTTACACTCTAATTTTAGAACCCAAAACAGTACTTCTACACAGTAAGAGCTAAAGAAATACTTACTGCATGAAAGAAGTTTTAAGTCTCTGAGGTGGAAAGCTAAGGAAAAAGGTCAGTGAGCATCTACTTGAGGAATATGGAATTGTTCCTGCACTCCCTTGCAATAAGGGGCTAAGTTCCTGGCCCCACTTCCCCTACCCCATCTCATGACACCTGACTCACATGTGAAGCCCCTTAAAAGTGTTTTTACTTAGTGTCCACTTGTCACTTAGAATACTAGATGAAACTTCCCATTTGAGAGTTACCACAAGAAAAAAACAATCATCCTTTAGTCCAAGGACCTCAGACTTTTGTTGATAATTACAAGAGCGACACTCCACAAGTAGCTCTTCTACAAACGCACAAATATATTTTTAAGAGTCTGCTATGCTAAAGAACACAGTTTGCACTTCCAATGCCACATGTGAACTCATCAAAAATATTACCTAAACTTGGTTCTCATGCCCTGAAAAGTATGCTTACACTGGAAAATTTATGTGGGAAAAATGTTGCATAGAAGATCAGGAAATGTGCATCTGGGAAGGGGAGAATCAGATAAATTTTCAGGGAAAACAATCTACGTCCATTGTCACGGGATATGATGAGTAGGTTACCAGCAGGACTCCTGCAATTAGGTGCATGTCTCAGAGTGGGGAAAACAAGTTCACAAAATCTCAGACACCCCCCAACATCACTTTAAGCACAGGGTCAAGGATGAGGACTGAGAGGGCATGTGCATAGGTGGGGGGCACATGTGTGCACACACACTCTCTGTATCTCGAGGATATACACATCCCCAATGCCATACCAATGAATTAAATTCTTCCCAGCCTAAATGCAATTTCTGTTTCTCCTAATTAATGCAAGCATGACCTTCCAAGAGATGTAAACTTTAAACTCCTCTTAAATAATATATGTATACATAATTACATAAATCATTTTTAAACTTAGTAAATTTAATTAATAATAATCAGCTTCTTGCAACACATCTTACAACCTCTTAGGGCATACCAGCCCGTCTTCATGACAAAGGACTGAGGGTGACTGACTTTAAGTGGTGCTTCCTTAATGTGAATACAGACTGTATGGATATGTTAATAGGCAGCTTCTGATTCCCCTGGGCTGGGCTGAGGGCCTGAGATGCTGCATTTCTAAAAGCCTGTGCTTTTCTACTCCAAGTGTGATGTCCAACCAGCATTTGCAGCAGTACCAGGGGGTCATTTTACAACATTGTATGTGATTTCAGTGTGCAGGCTAAGTTTGAGAATCACTTTTCTCCAGAAGGAGAGAAGTTAAGTTACTCTAAATGATTGTCCACTGATCTTCTCCAGCTGCAAGCCCTGTGAGACCTTTCCAAAGGTTTGTAAATCAGTGGTTGTCAAATCATCTGAAAAGTTTTGTCAAAAATTTTCCCACTTTCTTACATATCAGAATCAGGAGATGATTGTGTTTGGGGTTGAGAATTTTTAGATCTCCAGGTGTTTTAGAAACAGGGCACCAAGCTGAAATTGGGTGACTTGAACCCAGCCTCTAAAATGTGGTTCAGGAAAAGATGGACCTGGATTCAATCCTGAAAAAGACTAAATCCAGAAGTTCTCTTTTGTTATCCCTGACCTCCCATATTTTACTCTATTTATGTGATTCCAATACTCCTAATAAACTTTATGACATCAATCATTTCTGTGAAGGTAGAAGTGGGTTTTATACATCTTATAAATTAATAGAAGTACACATGACTTCAGATCAGTGAGTGTTAAATTGTGCTAACGTAGCCTCTTGTCATGAGGGAGTGCAGAAACAATTCCCTGTTCCTCAAGTAGATGCTCATTGGCCATTTTCCTTAGCCTTCCATCTTAGAGACTTAAAACTTATTTTATGCAGTTAAGAATTTATTTAGCCCCTACTGTGTGTTTGTTGAACCCCTATCATTTTAACACTTTCCCCAGCTTTACTTAGATTGAATTCATCCCTAACTATGAACTAAAGACTCCATGTTCTATTAAAATTGTGTAAGACATTAGCAGATAACAATCATTTCTTGATATGAATGAACTCTTCCCTACCCACCTGTAACCCCTACTCCACCCTGACCTAGCCTTTTCTATCTGACATTACCTGAACTTGCAGCATACTATTGATGCTTTTTCTATTTACTTTTATTTATAAGGAAAAACTCCTAGGTTTTAATAATTAATGACTGAAATCAATACTAATATCTTTAGTTTTCAGATTATATGAAGAGTTTAATACTGCTTATATAATAAGTAATGTATAATAACAGATACCTTATTTTGGAGGGGTTTGAAGTTTACATCTCTAAGAAATTCACTCATTGTGTTATGATTGTTTTCTTAATTAGAAGAAAAGGAAATTGCAGTTAGGCTGGGAATGAATGTATTTTGTTATTCTCTAGCCACATAGAATACTTTAAGAATACATTTGGTTTATTCTCAATATGGTTAATGTTGACTAAGGAAATGTATTATTCAAACTGTTGCCTTACCATGTACATTAGTAAGAAATGTACACAGTTGTAGAGATAAGGGAGCCCCACTTCCTATTGACTGTTCCTACTAGCAGGTGTCTTATGATGGACACTTAAAGCTTGATAGCTATTTAGTAAAATATGCCCAGTGCCATCTAGCGGTGTGTAATCATCATTGCATATCCTAATTGTCCTCACTTTCTCAAGTTGATTTCAGAGCACAGCAGTAAGCATCATATATAAATAGCTGTCAGACTTTTAAAACACACTTCTTAGTGTGTTTCCTGACAACACTTCTCAGTGTTCCTATTTAAATAAACAAAAGTTTATAATACTTGTTTCTCAGTAATAATAATAACTAATATATATTGAATGCTTATTAGGCACTAAGCACTGAGGCACTTAGCACTGATAATACACATAAAGCATGTATGTGTATTATCTCATTCATCTCTCACAGTAACACTGTAATGGGGGAACTCTGTGTCTCCATTGCCCAAACTCATATGGATAGCTGGTAGGGGAAGCCCAGCAGAACCCAGGATCCTGCACCCTTCTACACATGATTGTGATAGGGCCAGGAGGACAAGACAAGGCCATTGGAGCACTGTGGGCATGAGAAGGAGTTGCTTTTGAGTATGAGGAACCAGGTTTTAAGGAGAGTCACATGATCAGAAATGTGGCTTAAAATTTTTTCTGACTTTAAGGAAAGAAAAAAATGGAGATGGACAGGCAGGCAGTGGGAAGTAGCTAGAGTCTCTTGTAGTCCAGGTAAAAGACGGTGATATTTTCACACAGGTGGGTGATAGTATGCAGAAAAACACTGCAATCATGCGCCATGTTAGTCCATTTATTTTCTAGGGATTGGCCCCATCACAAGGACATCGTAATCCCATTTTGATCCTGGTGAATATAACAGTATGTCATAACCTCTGAGAGATCTGAGTGTTTATGAGCTCCCTGAGGCAGCACCCACATGTGCATCGTTTGCCTTTGAACCCCCAGGACCTACTACAGTGTCTTGCACACAATTATGAAAACTAGTTTTATTTAAATCACTTGTGATTGATTATCTATCCTCACAGTTATCCAGAACTAATACTTTATTTTCCTTATATTGAGGTCTTGAATGTACAGGGACACAAATATGGAGTGTAGTTATTTATTAATAACATTGTGATTTCTAGGTATTTTATTTCTTCATAACAATAAACAATTATTATTGTTTATTGTGACATGCCCTATTCCAAGTGTTCTCCAGACAGCATCTCATTTGATCCTCACTGTAATCATCTGAAGGGTAGTTGCTATTATCGGTCCCACTTTTCTAAGGTGAAAGATCAGAGAAGTTAAGTCACTCCACTGATGATACATCATGGATTCAAATCAATACCTGTGCATTTCTTCACAACTATGTCTTATTGCTCCTTTAGAAATCAAATACATCCTTAGGAAACCCTGCTTCACTGTTGACTCACTTCTCTGCCATTTTCTCACTTAGTCAAGGGATATTGATTGAGCTCCCATGTTGTGTCAAACACTGTGACAGATAGAGATATGAACAGTGAACACACGCAGTCTCTCCCTGCACTGGGCGCATGCAGTACAGAAACGAGGCAACCAGCTGATCCACCGAGAGTATTTGCTAAGTGTTGTTGTGAGGAAGAATGGGGTTCTCAGGTGGCACCCAGGACAAGTGGGAAACCTAGAGAGAGAGGATCCTGAAAGATATCCTTGGGGAAGTGGTGTTGACACTGTATGATGAAGGAGACACAGATGAGAAATAAGCAGAGGCCAGATTTAAAAAGCAAAACAAAAAAATCACAAGCCATTTTGGGATTACAAATTAATGGGCAGTTATTACAGGACTTTAAGCAGTCTACGAGTGACTTGTCAGGTTTGTAATTCAGAAATATCACTCTGGCTGCTGTGTGTAGACAGAATTGAAGCGGGTAAAGGACAAAGAGAGGACTGATTCGGTTAACCTGGAAGAGCTCTGACAGCATCGGGTGATAGAGTTGGGTGATGGCCGTGAAGGTCCCATGGCAATGGAGGGGTGACATTGAATGGAATTCATGGGACTTGGTCATTGATAGGATCCAGGGATGAGATCCAGATTCCAGTAGGGGGAGGGGGAGGGAGAGGTGGTGCCATTCACCAGAGATGGGACCCCAGCAGGTCATTTTGGTGGGGAAAGATGAGTGGAGGCTGTGCAAGCTGAGGCTGCGGTGTGTGAGGGGCCTCCAGGTGGGCAGCTGGACACTCCTGTGGGCACGTATAATGATGGTCGCTCCTGTAGACCTGTACGACTCCACTCCTGGCAATCCTGAGAGGATTCCCTAGCCTACGAAGGCTCAGCAGGAGAGGCATGGCCAGCCAGGTCCCTTCTCTCCACCAGCAGCTGTCTCTGGGGTGGGTAGCACCCCTCACTGGACTCCAGTTCACACTCTACACTCCCCTCCTCAGAGGCCTGTTCCACATCATCCACAGCCAGCAGCCAGGTGAGAGCAGGCCAGCAGCCTGCTTCTCAGGGTAACCTGGGCACGGGGACCAGTGAGGACAACCGGCCAGATCCATCATCATCACTGTTCTCTTTTCATCCTGCACCCGGATATATCCCCAAGGATCAGATCCAGAGGATTCATAGATCAACTATGTAAGGAATAATTATAGGCATCCCAGTTATTCCACTCAGTAATTAAAATAAACCAGTTCTCTTTATAAATATCATTTCTCTGATTGTGCCTTGCTTGAAAATTGAATACATAATGCTAAGAAATACAAATAATTGGGATTAGGGTTGTGGCTCGGTGGTAGAGTTCTTGCCTAGCGTGCATGAGGCTAGGTTCATTCCCCAGCACCACATTAAAAAAATAAAAAGAAAACTAAAAAATTAAATAAACAAAATAAAGGTATTGTGTCCATCTACAACTAAAAATATGTAAAAAAAAAAAAATATAGGGCTGGGGAGATAGCTCAGTTGGTAAAGACCCTGGGTTTGATCCCCAGCACCACAAAAAAAAAAAAAAAAGAAAGAAAGAAATATAAATAATTGCCTTGTTTAATATTTTTGATATACAGAAAAGATTGCATATTTGGAACCAAAACAGACTTTTTCCAAATCTAATAAATCAGAATTTTTTTAATCTAATGAATACTAAAGTATTTCCGTTGGTAAATGATTTGTCTTACCAGCGAGCTCCAGCATTCCTTGCAGTTAAGCAGTCTCTTCTCTTCATAACATAAAATATTATTTTAAGTAATTATTTTTTTTATTTTTACAGATTGCATCATAAACAAATGGGGCACAACTATTCATTTCTCTGGTTGTACATGATGTAGTTAAAAGCAACAGCAAACATACAAGTGAAGGACACAGAGAAGGTTCTATAAAACCTGTCTTTGTTAATTTCAAGATGTGCATAATCCATGTACCTTTTTGGTCTCAAATGCATGTAAAGTTAGTTATGAAAATAAAATTTTGGGGATTTTGTTTTCTATTATGCCTGTTTTGGTAACCAGGAGGTCTGACCCTGGTCCCTCAGAACCCAAAAGTCCTACAGTTAAACCCAGCCTGGGAGAAAAGAATCTGACTTCAAGAAACTTTCTTTGTTGGTAATAAGGTCCTGCTATACCAAAACAAGAAATCACAGCATCTGTGCAGAGAAACAAAAGGAAAAGAGAGGAGACAACATTACACATCTTACAGTATAATGCCAGGCACCCAACGTGGGCACTCAATAGATGTTAATTTTGTTTCTTAAATATAGTATCACAGTGAGCCAAAAGGTAGCAGATAAAAACTAGGGAGTTGTTGGAAAAAAAAAACTTAGGTGGTGGACACATTTCTCAAGGACTGAAATGTGAATATATTTTATTGAGAAAAGACAAAATATTTATTTGCATATGCAAAAGTGCAATGAAAAGTGAACCTAAAACTTGGTGAAGATGTGGAGGAACTGAAACGGAACGCTCATACTGCTGATAGGAATATGGAAAATACTTGAAAAGTTTCTTTAAAATTAAATATATACCTACTATACAACCCTGCCTCTTCATTTCTAAGTATTTACAAAGAGAAATGGAAGCATTTATCTATCAAAAGGCTTGTACATTATCATAGCAACTCCATTCATCCCAACCAAAAAACTGGATCAACTCAAATGTCCATCCATAGGCAAGGTGATAATCAAATTGTGATATATCATGTAATCCCAGTGGCTCTGGAGGCTGAGGTAGGAGGATCATGAGTTTGAAGCCAGACTCAGCAACTTAGCAAGTCCCTAAGCATCTTAGCAAGACCCCATCTCAAAATGAAAATAAAAAGGGCTGGGGATGTGGCTTAGTGGTTAAGCACTCCTGGCTTCAATCCCTGGCACACACACACACAAAAAAAATTGAGATATTCATATAGTGGAAAACTACTCAGCAATGAAAAGGAGCCCACTACTGATACTGAAACAGCATAGATGAATCTCAAAATAGTTACACTAGGACTGGGGTTGTGCTCAGTGGTAGAGTACTTGCCTAGCACGTGTGAGGCACTAGGTTCAATTCCCAGCACTACATTAAAAAACTAAATAAACAACATAAAGGTATTGTGTCCATTTACAAATAAAAATATTTTAAAAATAGTTACACTAAGTAAAAGCATCCAGATAAAAAACAGTACATACTGTATGATTCCAATTTTTTAAATTCCAGAAAATTGTGGCCTTCTTGCTGGGAATGGATTACTAGGGAGCACAAAAGAAATTCTTGGGGTGGTGGACTTCTTCTCTATCCACCATTATCTTTGTGGTAGTGATGGTTTCCGGAATGTGTAAAAATACTTCAGAACAAACAGGAAAAAACAGAAACAGATTTCTTGACTATCCTAATGCAAGCAACCATGACTCAAGTTAGATTAGCTAGTCAATAATGGAAGGGAGAAACTGCTTGTTCTTGACCAGGGTAGCCAGTGATCTCTGACTTCATTCTGCTGCTGCACTGCATAAATAATTTTTCCTTTTCCCCTTGTTTTCCTAGGTAGAATACCTTAACTTTCCTTTGTTTTCTTATTTCAAACTACATACTACTAGAAATATATACAAAAGAATGAAGACATTTTAAATACTCAAATGCACTTTGTCTGTCCTTTAAGCCACTAGAATGAAGATTCTGGTCTTCTTTTCTTTTTGAGGGTCACCGTGTATATGAAAATGCTTTCATCCAGATAGACTTGGATTCAAAGTCCAGCTTTGCCCTTGACTGACCTTGCACCATCGCACCTGTCAGTTAACTTCCCCGATGCTCAGTTTTCTTACAGGCAGCATGAGGATAATAGCTGTATTTCAAGGGCTGTCTACTGCAGTATTCTGTAAACCATTGCTTGTTGTTAAATATTGTACCTCAAGTCTTAGAGATCGGGCACTAGGTCCATGTATTTGTGCCGACCCCTACAACAGCAGGACACATGAGGAGTCTAGAGAAACCTGGGCAGATGAACATGTAAAGTAATGTATTTGCCTTTCCATGCACTTTGGGCTGATGTGTTGACTCTGTTTTAATTGCAGTGCACCTGGTGGACATTTGGAATGTCATAGAAGCACTGCGGGAAAATGCTCTGAACAACCTGGACCCAAACATAGAGCTGAATGTGGCCCGCTTGGAGGCTGTGCTCTCCACCATTTTTTACCAGCTTAACAAACGGATGCCAACCACTCACCAAATCCATGTGGAGCAGTCCATCAGCCTCCTGCTTAACTTCCTGCTGGCAGCCTTTGATCCGTAAGCTCGATCTGACTGTCACTTGCTCTCTATATGTTTGGTTTCCATTTCTCTTGGCTCTTTCCTTGGTTATTTTCTCCAATAATTTTCTAGAGTAACTATCTCTTTTCTCTTCATCAGAGCTTATGTCAATAAAGATTCCATGTGATTGACAGAAACTTTAAAGGCTGCAGAAAAGACTAGAGAGTAAATACAGTGCCACAGGAATGTGAGAACAATTGTGTTTTATGAGCTGACCTTTATTTAACTCATCCCACACTACCTCGCAGCTATGGACGCTCAAGAGTGTGGTGTGACGGCGTTCCTGTGGAGAGATTTAATGAAGCGTGAAGTAGGAAGATGTTTTTAACTCTCTTCTCCGCAAATTGTCTAAGACAGTGTTTCTGAGGTGTCATAACAAGACCCTAGAGCAGATGGGAAAGAAATTGAAAAGGGTTTCTTGACTAGCCTAGTCAAAGTAACCATGACTTGCATTAAATGGACTGGTCAATTATGTGGCACCATAAAACAGTGCATGCTGTTCACAGAGCACAGTTGAAACTCAGCCTCATTATAGTATAATTCCCCCTCATAGAATCAGAGAATTTCAGAGCTGGCTGACATCTTAAAGACTGTTCATCCAGATCTCTCATTTTACAGATGAAGGAACTGAAGCACAAAGAGATTGTCACTTATCCAGTGTCTCGCAGCATGTTAGTGGCAGAGTGGGGACTTAGGTATTCAGCTAAGGTTTCTTTTCCAGGGTGCATGTGACAGCATCATGAAAGGTGAAAACTCCACTGAATTACATTATTAGACCTAGATTTCAAAGGGCTTTTGCCTTTTTGTTACTGTGACCAAGTCTGGACATACCATCACTACCTCCACTTTCACTACTTATTTTGAATATTAAAAAGGGAAATTGCTAACCTGACCTTTTAGCACATTTTAAGACGCTCTGAAGGTCTCGTTCAGTCTGCTTGTCTGCCCAGTGCTTGGGAGCATTCAACCCAGCAGTGAAGACATTCCAGTCAGGTTAATGTCATTATGCTACTCGAAGTCACCAACTGTCACGTTGCAACTTAGAGTGGTAACAGAATTGTCCCTGCTTGGTTTTACCAGCATACCTTATTGTCTCCATGATGGTTACCTTGTAAGTTGAAATAAGCAATTTTAAAATGAGCGGTCCAACTCGGTAGACTCCTTGCTTCTTCTCTGCAGACTTCAGTAATAGATGTTCTGCTCTGGCCTGATTGCTATGGTAACTGAGTGGTGAGACAGTTAGAAAGGGCTGTGGTTCCAAATGACAAGCAGAGAATGGAACCAGGCCATGGAATTTCTACACCACCTTTTCTGTCCTGGCCTCTTAAAATGAACGTGGCAACTCTCAGACTTTCCATTAAAGACTACATGGGACTTATTTGTTATACATGTATATTAGTCACCTTTCTATCACTGTGACAGAATATCTGAGATAGTCAATAAAGAGTGAAGATTTTCTTTTCTTTTTTTTTTTTTTTTTTTTTTTTTTTTTGACTTAGGTTTCACAGGGCCACACTTGGCCCCATTGCTTTTGGACCTGTGATGATGCAGTACCTCATGATGGAGGCATGTGGCAGAGAAATTCCATTCACCTTATGGTGACGGAGAAGCAAAGAGAGAGAGGAAGGGACCAGGGTGCCAGTCCCTTCAAACGCACACCCCTGTTATGGTATTCCCCAAAAAGCTCATGCAGGAATGTTCAGAGGTGAAATGATTAGATTATGAGAACTACAAACTAATAGGTGGATTAATTCATCTAATGGATTAATAATTTAAAAGTACTACTTGGTGGTAATTGTAGGCAGGTGGGATGTGCTAGAGAAATAGGTCACTGGGGATGTGTCTTTGGGGATTGCACTTTGTCCCTGCCCCACATCCCCCATCTCTCTCTCTTTCTATCTGCATCTTGGCTTTCAAGAGTTAAACAGTTTACTTCTGCCACATCCTTCCACTCTAAAGTTTTGCCTCATCTCAGAGCAGTGGAGTCCATTGACCAAGGACTGAATCTCTGAAACCATGAGCCTAAAATAAACTTCCCTCCTTCAAGTTGTTCTTATCAGGTATGTTGTTGGTCACAGTGACAAAAAACTGAATAACACCCCCAGTGACCTAACGTCCTTCCACTAGGCCCCACCTTTTAAAGGTTCCACTCTCTCCAGTGGTACCAGAGGTTGATGACCAAGCCCTTAGCATTCAGGCCTTTGGGAGACACTTAAGATCGAAATCATAACAAAGTGTAACAATGGAAAATATAAAAAATGAAATATAATTTCCCACTAAGTTCTGGATTATTACTGAAAGATTCACAGGGAATCCAAGTTAAGTAATAATTTGTACCCACTCCATAAATACAGAATCAGAGCTGAATTAATAGTAAGAGAGCAGGTGTTCTGTGAAATATATGGGACTCCAACTAAGAGAGCTAGATGTTTCACTATTATTTAGAAATATTGATTAAATCATTATAAAACATAGCCATAAATATTCCCTAACTAGCCACTGATCGTATGGCTGAATCATTGCAAGACTAATGAATGCTAAATTTAAGGGCTATCCCAAGGTAAGGAGCAAGTCACAGAATATTCACAAGAAATGTTTATTTTTTTACCTACTCTTCTTACAGATAGGAAGACCCCAGTGTGTATTTCCCTAATCTCAATTGTAGATTTATAAACACATCCACGTTGAGAGGTCTCATTGCAGAGATTTTTAGACACATCCACATTGAAACCCAAGTCTGAAGGTACCTCTGCTATCTCTCTCTCGGCAGAGCAAATGCATGTAGGCAATTCTACTGGTACTCAAATTTTCCATCCAATTGTTTTTGGAATTATAATGTGAAATGTAAGCCATTAGAAAGTACAACTAATGGGAAATGTAACTTAGAAGTGAATGTAACCAGAAAACCTTAGGAATAAAATCAGTGTCTGACTCTATTTCTTATAACAGTCAACTTCTGTTTACCCAAATGAGCTCCAGTATGGAAACCTGAAGTCACTTCCTACCACCCGTCACTGAGCCCAAGTGTTTAAGACAAACTTCTATATTTTGGCAAATATGAATGAGTCTGATACTAGTAAAACAAAGATGTGCTGTTGCTGTTGTAGAATCACTAAAACATTTAGAGGATTTTATTCTATTGCTACTTGGACATATTTAAAACATAAGAATTTTTTCAAAATGAAAAACAGAGATGCCTTAAGAAGGTGGACCCTAAAGAGACAATGTTTTAAAAAGAATAGCAATTTAAACTTATGAAGAATAAGAACTCACATTCAAAGAAACTTGCTCATTCTTTTGGCAGTGTCTTAAAATTCATCAGACCCACCCAGCTGGACTCTGAAATAATGATCAAAGCCCACTTCACATAGAGGTATCCCTGGAAACCAGATTCACCTTCCTACAACCATAATTCCCCAAGAATAGCACTTCATACACCCCCAAAAAATCTGGACCTCAGTTCCCATACAAGGATGCTTCCTGCAGATAGTCATGTTTCATAGCTGCAAGGTTCCTCTGTTCTTTGGCCTAGTAGGACTCTTAGAAGACAGGGTACATAGTGGCATCTGTAGGATACTTGCATGAAGTTAGGAGATAGTACTTGACCCCCGTGGCCTATGCCAGGGCTTGCCATTATGTCACTAAAGAGACAGTTTTTCTGAGTCTTGAACATATTTGTTCCTCCTGACTTTCCTCATAATGGCTCTTTCCCTGAGAACAGGGGTCACCTAGGGAACAATTAGAGCCAACTTCCAGGCAGATCTTTCCCACAATCATTAGCTATCTGTTCTAGGGTAACTAGGGAGGTAGATTGGTATGCCTGGGAAGGATGGGGAAAGAGCTGGCAGAAGATGGAAATGGGGCCTAACAGGGAAAAGATATACTAGGAAATAGCCAGAGCTTGGGCCAGTGTCTTCCTCTTGTGTCTTTCCTCTCTGTACCCCAGAAACCCACCAGTCACCTTCCCCTGTCTGCTGGCAAGAGCTGTCCATCTGCAGCACTCTCCTTCAGAATCCTCTAACACTGACAACAGCTTTGCTCTCACGTCCCAGTGGGGAAAATAAATCTCCTTGAAGTGTTCTAAGGCTCTTGACTGCTGCTGTTATCGTTTTTTAGGAAGTAGAGAATACCTCAAAAAAGAAAAAATAGGGAAAAAACTTACAAGATGAAAATAATTCTTCAAAGTCTGTAATGAGCAACCTTTTGGAGATGTGTGGTCACAAACTCTGATGTTTTATGGAGCCCTTTGCTTTTCATGGTCAAGTTGATCACCTTTCCCAGGTCCCACTGTTCCTTGTACAAAATTCTCCTGTTCTCTTACAGCACATGTCTGACCATTTTCTGGGTGGGACTATGGCTTATTCTTTTATGCACCAATCCTGAGACCATGTCTCCAGTTCAAGAATGGAATTAATGAGTGAAAATCAAAGATTAACCTTTTGTCTTAGCTCTTATTACACAAATTTTTTTTAATTCTTTTTTCAAGATTAAGTTCTCTTTAATCTCCATTATATTACCAAGATCACTGAGTCCTGGTCACTCAAATCCATACCCTCTGTACCATGTTTTCATGGTTACTAATGTGGGTGATTTTGTTTTCACAACTTTGAATGGGCTTCTTTTATTTTCTTCCTACTTCCCTAGGAATCACTAATAACTTCAGTCTTAGTTTTATTTCAACTCAATAGGATCTCTCTTCTTAGGTCAATTTCTCAAAGATTATGTGGCAGTGACCTTGTTTTTAGCAAATATCATTTCCACTTATTTTCAGTCACTCAAAATTCATAGTGGGTCAGTAATAAGTATTAAAGGTAACTGATTTTCTTATTTGCAGGGGTCAAGTTGTATTTTTAATGCCAGTTCTTTAATTATAATAATAATATGATAGTTATAAGAGCTAAGAAGCACTCAACATTTACTGTGTGCCAACAATCTTACTAATTTAGCACTGTATGATTACAATGTTCCAGGTTGAGGAGGTGATGAAGCCAAGACATAAAGAAATTAAATAATTTGCAGGTCATACAGCTTCATACTGCATGGAATGAATGGAAAAAAAGATCATTTTGTTTCAGGAATTGGTTTTAATTCTGCTCCCGTATGCTTTCTCTTTCATTTTTAAAATATGAGAATGAATACACTTTTTTTCTCCCAACTTACCCAGCTTATTACAGAATATTAGTATTATGCTCACATTCATAACCTTTCCAGTTTGAGGTATTTAGACATATTTGACAGAATGTATGTGGAGGAAATATTTGCACTTAACAAATTTTATGTTGTAACATGAGAGTCAGTTTTATGACAACTGCCCAGAACAACAAATCCATCATGTGATGTATGTAGAGAATACAAAATCCTGGCATTTTCCTTTCTGTGTGACATATCACCCCTTGCTGAGCCATGTAAACAATAATTCCCACTTATGAGCCCCCTACACCAGGAAAGGGACCATGGCACTGTTTCAAATGCAGAGGGATGAAATGATCTTAGAACTCTGCCAAATTTCTTCTGCCTTTTAAATTTTAAAAATTATCTTGATATTTAATGTAAGAAGCACACAGTCATTTCTCTGTGTGCCAACAAAATGTACTGGTCATGTTTGAGACTGTGTGAATGTGCAGCAGCAAAGGAAAGAGAGAAGAGTTACATAAAACCAAACGTTCTTCTTTTCTATTATCTATACAGCTAAAACCAGGTATTTAAAAGTGTTTACTTAGCTTGGTGATTTTTTTCTTAGCACATCTTAAATTCAAGGTGTCCATAGAATGTTCTTCCCTAGTAAATAAAATTTTAATCTGTTGAAAAATACTTTGTTCAAGATTCCTACTTGCGGCTAAAATGGAAGCTTTTTCCAAAGAATTTACACAATTATAAATAAATTCAACATCCTAAAATGTCACTCATCTTTTATCCAAGTTATACTTTGAATGAGTGGCAGATGGAATTTTAAGAGAAGCTTGGGAACATTCCAATGTATTAACCCTTCCCATTCTAGATAACCTCCTGGCAAGCCCACCTGTCCTTACCTGGCCCAGGGCTAGGAAGAATTCTTCTCCCAAGGGTTTTACTGGCATTGTAGAAAACCCACAGGGATGTCAGGGCCATAAAGAGTTTCTGTTTGTTCACAGGTTAACTTCACTATCCCCAGACAAGACTAGGTCATCACTTCTGAATTCAAGGCATCCTATAACTGCATGATCAGATATTAAGGACTATAAAGTAGATCACTGTAATTTTACTCACTTTGTTTTTCTCAATATAAATACCCACAGTAAATCAGAAAGTTTCTTTTCATTTGTGCATTCATTAATTTAACTAACATGTTGAGAGCTTGCTAGGTGCTAGATGCTGTGATAGGCTGGAGATAAAGGATAAAAAGACAAGATGAAGTGACATGAGATGCCCTTGAGGCTGGCTCTGATGGGGGTGGGGGTTGTATTAAAATTAACGGTTCCTGACTTTTCCCCCATAGGCTGTCAGCAAATGGAGAGTAGAAACCTTTTCTTATTCATCTGTTTATCCCCAACTTCTGGGACAATGCCAATAAATATTTAGTGAGAGACAACATGAGTGATCTCTATGAGCAAAATAATCCCAGATAAAGAAATGTGTCACCACAGAGGCATGTTGTGGAGGCATGGGGGAGGATGCAATTCTCAATTAATTAAGCCACCAAAGTGTGTGAGAAAGAGCAATTTGAGTGCTGTGCATCTGCTTATCAAAAATGCTTATCAGATGTTTTTGTAAAATATGCTGGTAAAAGAAGAGCTTCTGATTTTAGCACTCTTAAATAGAAAAATAATTTCTTCAGCCTGTTCAAGGAAGTATGAGTCAGAATTCAGCTCTCACTTTGAGGACGAAAGATTTATCTCAGGATTCTGTTGCTTCAAGTAGGAAACTCTCTTGGCAATTTGTAGAAAATGTACTGTTCTGAGGTCAGCCTGGCATCCCAGGCAGGTCTATCAATATCTATTTGTTGCTTTCCTTTCTTGTCAAAAGCAAATTTTCCCTTCCAGGCAACTTTTCACTAAAAATAGCATATTAGTTGATAAAACTCAGTTTGTCTCTTGGTCAGGTAATGGAAAACCCAGCCCAGAGTAAAGCAGTTACTCACTTTTTATTATGATGAGTCAAACTTTAAGCCATGTTTTCTTGAGACACTCTACAACTAACCATATATATTTTAGCCAAAGGGTAAGTGCTTGCCTCTTTCCATTTCCAATCAGTTGTGCCCCGGGAGAACTGGCAAGTATCTAGATACAACAACAAAGTGGAAAGCGAAATAAAAGAGTTAAAGAAACATTGATTTATGGAGGAATTTCAGTTTTGTGCCTTTGGTAATTTACTTAGATTAACCTAATTCTCCAAAACACCTTATTGGGTATTAATTAAAAACCATAGGAACAATTTAATTGGATATTTTTGGATCTCAAGCTAGAACAGGAAAGTAACGTTCGCACAAGAAAAAACTCTGGGATAACTGGCTTAAAACCAGAATATATTCCATAATGTCAAAAAAACAGTAATGGAAACAAGGAATAAAGCATGCATTGTGTCCTGTCTCCATTGAAAGGGAAAACCCAAGAATAAGTAAAATCTTATTGTTTTTTCAGATAAAATTATTTTAATAAAAATGATATGCTAATCATAGTTTCTTTTTAAAGCTCTTACTGTGCCTTTTACACTACTACAGAATCAACTGCACTAGCAACTTTAATTCATGAGGAAAAGTTTGCATGGTCCAGTCTTTGATTACTGACTCCTAAGTCTGTGACTCTAATGCGTACACTCAAACACACGAGGTGACAATCAGAACTGCTTCTGAAACTGAAGGTGTGCTCTCACAGTTTTTCCTAAGAGTATAGCCTTTTGTCGTACTGTTCCCAGTGTTGCCTGCTCCCAGGTTGTTTGACCTTCCGGCCCTAGGGATAAACTGAGTGTTTATCTCCTCAGGTCTGCTTCTTGAGTTGTGGCTGATCACCAGCATCCCATTGGGGCAGTGTACTACTTTAGTCCTGAGGCATTCAGACTCATTTTGGAACAATATGCTACTATTCTGCTCCTTTGCATAAGACTCTTGGGAGCTTCCTGTTATCTGTCTTAATGAGTCTGTCTTTCCATTCCCAGACACCTAAGAGATCTTGCTGACTGTTCATAAATCAAACCAGGGTCCAACTAATGACAATCTCTGGTGAACATAGCTCTCCCAGTCTCCCTGTGGGGTGTACCAGCTTCTCTCTATTCCTTGCTTCCTGGGTCAATGCCAATTCCTTTTTCACAACAAAATAGGGACCCTGGTCCTGTTGTGACCTGGTCCCAAGCAATGGCCTTTGGTATAGAATTTAGTCAAAGATTTTTAGAAAATCTTTCCTCTTTGATTCTCCATTCCATTATACCCACTGAAAACATGCTTTAAGAAACAAAAAACAAAACCGAAAAAGAAGAACCCATTTGCATTTAGGTCTCTGGCGCCCCTGGAGTGAGCGAGGTCTGAACTTAACCAGTGTTGGTGCTTACCAGGATCTAAATCCCTGCAACCCTACCCCCAACCAGCAGTCCTTCTTCCTGACAGGGGTCACATTTGCAGTCTGGCACAGTAGCTTGCATAACAATGGATTCCAGTGGCCTAATTTCACCCTTGAGTTCCTGCAAAACTCATTCAGCTGCCCTCCACTCTGTGATTTATCTAGATTTATTGTGTCAATTTGGCAGAATAGTTCTGATACAACCATTGTTGAATTTAATATGATCAGCCTTTCATTTCTAGGAAAAAGACAGGACTGGTGATCTCCCTATGATCTTCCTCATTAAAACTAAGGTTTAAGAATTCACTTGTGAGTGATTTGGAGAACTCTCTGTTCCAACGTCATCAGTACTCAATCCTCTCCCTTGAGTTAAATTGTTCTCTGAATCATTGAAAGGAAATTGTATTGCTCTTGAAATCTCACTGTAATGCTTCTCAAATTTTTAGCATTTTGAAGACTCCTTTTTGCTGAATTATTCCTAATCTTCCATACTTGGTGGATTTTTCCATTCTTGTTTGAACCATGGTCTCACTTAGGAAAAGAAAGCTATTTCCTGAAGTAAAATGTTTGATACCTCCAGTTCTCCGTGCAAATGAGAATCAGGGGACATAAAATAATTTTGAATAAGATGGTTTTTACATAATCATTGCATTTTTATTACAGCTACCTGCTCTGAAATCACTGAACAACTTAATGAATGGACACTCAAAATTCTAGGGGCATCTATTATAAAGATTAATATCCATTCATTAATATAAAAAATGTATCAGTTATTAATTCTGAGAGAGACCAAAATGCTGCACTGGGAATTTAACTAATTCAGAAGAATCATCTCTGCCCCCAAGAATCTCACAGTATGATCATTGCAGGCATGGAAATAACCAAATCAAGGTCACTTGGTGTGATAGGTGTCACCTGATAGGTAAGAGTGAAGGTGGAGTGATTCTCTCCCCATCTAAGAGAAAAGCTGGGTGAATGATGGTACTGATCAGTGTCCTGAGAATGGGTGGGAGGATCCTGGGCACACCTTGGTGAGAGGGGCAGGGGCCAGGAGTTATTGAACAGTCTCTGTGGTGTGCCCTCCAATAACACAAATCATGGCTGGTTACTGAGACTGGAAAAGATAATGAGGTTTGCCATGAGAAAAAGTTAGAACTTCACCCTGTCAACAAAAGGGGGCAACAAGGACTTTAAACAATGAAACAGTATGGTCAAATCTGTCATATGAGTATTTAAGTAGAAAGATTGTTTTGGAGGTTATTACAGTGTTAAAGCAAGAGCTAATGAGAGCATAAGCATGAAAATGGGTGGAAGGGAATGGACTCAATGTATAGCTCAGTGGTACCTTTGTTCAGGAAGTTGGTGAATTAAGGAAGAGCAAGACATCAAAGGTGACTCCTGCCCTAAGATCAATTTTTGGGTAACAAGGTCCATAGTGGTTCTAACAACTAGAATAGGGATTTTGGAGGAAACACAGTTAGTATTACAGATGGTTTGATTATTAAGAGGGCTCTGTAAAGATAATCGATTCTATTTTGAACTTACCTGATTTGGCAGGTGGTATCCTACTGGAAATTTCCAATAAACAATTACATAAATCTGGTGCTCAGGCTAAAACAATAGCCTTAGAGAGTTACTAGCATGGCATTCAGTCAGTTTCTGCATTCTAGCTAACTGTATTTCAGGTACTATGTTAAGAACAATGGCAACAAAGGTGGATAACAAATGACCCATCTTAAGTCTAGAAAGAAACAAAGACACAACCACTTAGTATACTTAGTATACCTTCTTCTTTTACTATATCACTTATGTTAACCTTATTTCCATAAGGGATTTATTCTATATATTAAAGCCTTGTTAATGCAGACTTTACCTTTCAGTCACATTATTTTTAATAACTCTTGATCATTCCTAAGAGTAGCAACTATCAAAGCAATTAATTACTAATATGATATTATTTCTGATTCCAAGGATATAAAAATAAATAGTTCATTCCAGCTGGAAAATAATTTAGCTAAAACATTATTACAATATTAAAACATTCTTACAATATGTCCTTTATATCACCTTTTGTGAAGGACAAGTTGGTTGTACTTCCTGTATCAATGAAGACTTGGCAGTATTTGTGTCAATACAGATAGAAGTAGCAGCATTCAAACAAACCTTTTACTTTTGCCCCTTTAAAATGGCAACTCCCTTTAAATAGTAATTATGTCACATAAGAACAGTTGACCTTTGGGTATGAAATGATAGTTGAAAAAATTATGTGATGGAAAAAAATCTCAAATTCTCAGATTCAGAAATTGTGTGTAAGTGTGTGCATGTGTGTGTGTGTGTGTGTGTGTGTGTATTTCCAAAGCTTGTTTAAATAAATTATAGAGACTGCAATCATCATACACAAAAGAATCTTGTGAAGCTTAATATGAAAAGCATATACTGTTATTTAAATCCATAGTTAGCTAGTGTATATTTATCTGGCTAGCAGCCCATGTTTTGAGCAAGTGACATAGACAAAGAATAAACTAGAAGATTTTGATCTCTTGGAGAAAGGAAACATTGAATAGACAGTATTTCAGAAATGTGCTTTGAATTGTATTCACAACTTTTTCTAAAAATGGATGTGTTCATAAAATGCATGCAGTCACATACATATTCTGTGACTTCCACAGAATAGAAAATGTCAGACCTCATTACTGGAAATACTCCAAATGACATCATGTTCTGTTCTTTTTCTTTTTTCTTTTTTCTTTTTTTTTTTTTTTTTTTTTTTTTTTCTATTTTCACTAAACAGGGAAGGCCATGGTAAAATTTCAGTATTTGCTGTCAAAATGGCTTTAGCCACATTGTGTGGAGGGAAGATCATGGACAAATTAAGATGTAAGTTACTATTTCTTGTACCTCTCCTTGCTTTTCTCTCTTATGTACCATTTTTCCTCTCCTTTATTCCTACCATGTTCCCCTGACCATTCGTGTCTTTCCTCATTTCATGAGAGTTTTTGAAATGCAATCTTCTTTGAGCATGGAATTTTATCAAAGAAATGTTTTCATATTAGATAAATGTTGATGAAATTAACATTTTCCTTTACTTACAGATTATTATTATTTTTAACTTGCTGAATATTACCAGAGTCTGGCATTAAAATAAAATAAGTTATTCTTTCTAGTTTGTTCTACTATACCTTTATAGTGGTAGTTCATCAGTGTAAGGACAGGAAGGTCAAATTGGGCATCTTTCCCCTTTAAATATTCTAAATATCAAAGTTCCTGACACATTGCCTCATTTTTCTCAGCTAGGAACTCCACAGGTTCCAAAGCCCACCTTGCCAAGGTACAGGAATCAAAACTGCATGAGATAGTGCAGACAAAATTAACTGGATACCAATAAGAACATGACAACTAAAGGACATTGAGTGACTATAGGATTTATATACATGCTGTCACTAACTGTACATATTTTTAACCAACAACACTATGGGATTTTTCTCATTTCTCTGTTTTAAGTAAAGAAGCCATAGAGTTAAATTAAATCACATAGCTAAGATGGTACCAGGATTTGAACCCTGACTTTTTTCCAACACCACGGGTTCTCAAATGTTCATATGCATCGGAATCACCTGGAGGACTTTTTAGACCATGGACTTTTTTTTTATTTCCACCTCCAGAATTTCTGAGGTGGGACTGAGGAGCAAGAATCTTCATTTTTAACTAGTTTAAAATTATATTGGTGCTGCTGTTTAAAAGAAAAATTTCATTTCACCCTATCCCTTACACTAAATATTGTGAATCTGGTTTATAACACTGGATAGAAAAGGTAGCGCCATGGAGTTGGAAGCCCAGCGGTGTGACTCATCGCTGAGTTTCCCTATAGAACTTACTTCACATCTTTAGTCCTCAGCTTCCTTCCACATTCTAAATATGGGTATCAGAGACCTGGAAGGTCACTCCCAGCTACATCCATCTGTGACTCACAGCCTTGAGGCGCTTTTCTCCCCTGCTGCTTGTCAGCTTCTGAGTGTATCTCTTTTCTCTCCATAAGAGAGGAAGTCTGTAGGAAGATACAGAAAAACCCTTTCCTTCTTTGGAATTTCCCTATGCATGTTCCAAGGAGGTTTTCTCAATGGCCCAGGAGATAGGTGAAAGGGACCTCCAAGCCCCAGGCTTCCTTCACTTCCAGAAACTTCCTTTCATTGAAAAGCCAAATGCAGCCAGGATTCAGAGAAGCCCACCCAGACCTTATGAGGGTAAGTTTAGTTTGTCTTTAGTTATCCTGGAAGACATAGAAAAAAGAAAAGACATAGAAAAACTATCTACAGATAATAGCTCAAGTAGAAGGTGCTGCAACCAGTGCTTTAAAAAAAAAAAAAAAAAAAAAAAAAGTGTCTTCAGAGTAGTTCAGGAGGCATTTCTTTCAGGGTTAGGCTGGGAAGAGAAAGTTTAGCAAAATGAACCAAAGCAAAGCAAAGGAAGAAACCCCTGGGGGCCTTGCCTACTCACTTTGTGTCACAGTTGGCCATTTATACTGAGGAATCTTGAGAAATATTTTCAAATACTTATCCAATATCATGTTAATAGGTACCTGGATAAAAGAGTCTCTATTTAGTCAGCTTTTTCACTGCTGTGACTAAATGACCCGACCAGAACAACTGTAGAGGAAGGAAATTTTATTTAAGAGCTCATGGTTTCAGAGGTCTTAGTCCATAGAAGGCCAGCTTCATTCTTCAGGGCTCGGGGAGAGGTTGAACCTCATGGTGAGGAATGTGATAGAGGGAAGCAGCTCACATCATGGTGATCAGGAAGCAGAGAGTTCACTCACCAGATACAAATACATAACCAAAGCCACACCCCAATTCCTACCTCCTCCAGCCACACCCTACCACTTCAGTTACTACTCAGTTAATCACTCTCATAAGGTTAAGGCTCTCACAACCCAATCATGTCTCCTCTGAGCCTTCTTGAACTGTCTCTCACATGTGCTTTTGGGGGACACCTCACATCCAAACCATAACAGTCTCCTATTAATATAAGTGTGAGGAAAATTGATAAACCGGTTTTCTAAACTTCAGAACCTCTCCAAGCCATTATGTACCAAATGAATCTTGTGCCCCCAGGAACCCAGGTGCTCCCCATCTTCCCACTCAGCATTCTTCTTCCTCAGATTTCACCCCTCTCCTGCAGGGAAGGGGAGTCGCATCACACCCCACCCAGTCTTTATGTCTTATTGTCCATGGCACCATCTCAGACCAATTCCTAAACCAGTTGCTGGAAGAATAAAGTCACAACTGGGACAATCAAAATCAATCCACTTTCGCTTCCTGGGCCAGGAAGAGTCACTCCTTTCTCTTAGCCCAGGAACAAATACGGAACCAAGAAAGAGGAAGGGAATGGTTGTTAGGCAAGCATCTCACATTGTCAGCACAGTTCTGAAGCACAAACTGGTTTTGAGCTAATCCATACTAGTTCCCAGAGGCCTGTGGTTCTCTTGCAAACCCAGGAGTTAATATAACTGCTGTAGTACTTTCTCCTAACTCCATCCCATCATCCTCCACAAAGCCCACATACTACCTAGTGACCCAAGTCAGTCCCCCTCAGGACAGCGAAGGAAGCAATAGAGGCACGCATCCCTCCAGAGACAGACTAAATTCTCCCGCCTGGAAACACGCTCCACTGTGTCACTCTCCTCTTTGAGATCAGTAGGCCTGAATTAGTCTCATGTGTCCCTCTTCAAATAGTAATCCCAGGAAGACAGTTTTGGTGGGTTCCAGGTAACTTGTTTGAAAGCAATTTGACCAAAAACAACTTAATTAGAAGCAGTTTAGTTGGAAGAATCTCTCCAAAATGTTAGTCAAAAAAGAAGATCCTTTGTCACTAATAGTTCTAGGTTAAATGATAATTGACTGAAGGAGCAAGTGTGGGCAGATCCACCCACAAACAGCCATGGCTGCTTCTTGGTAAGTGGGATTATGGGTATTCTCTGTAGTCTCTGACTGGCTTTCATTTCAACAACAAAACAAGCAAGGTCATGGTTTTCTGCATTACTTTTGTAATAAGAAAAAGTAAAATGAAAGGATGTGGAATGTTTCATGGTTGGAAGGTTTTGTTTTACTTTCTGTAAATTTTTCTAATTCACTTTAAGCCAATGGAACAGCTGTGCTTGTTTGGTAAATTTTTTTTGTATTTCTGTGCAGGGGGATGAAAGATATTTAGTTTGTTCCAACTTTTGTTGGTGAGCATAGAGCAAGAATAATTGCCTGAAAATAAATTATGAATTAAAAAAAAGGAGAGAAAACAATAAAATTAAAGCTAATTTTTAAAAATGCTTTTAAATGCATTAAAAAGGGCAACAACTCCATTTACTAATACACAGAGGCATCAACTGATACTCAGAATGTTCACTGTGTAACTCCCGGGAATATCATTGAGCCAGGCTAGGGAAAAAAAAGGGCACCCCCTGCAGCTGTGTGACATGGCACCCTGAACATAAACTGACCTCATCCATTCCTTTTATATGAAATTGTTCTCCATCCGATTGTAAACTACTGTTTTAGAGGGTTCTTCTGCTTTGGGTCTCCTGGACAGTCCTAAGGATCTTGAGGAGTTCTAAATCCACCGCTGTAAGCCTGGGATGTCATGTGCTCTTCTGTTGCTTCTGAGGAGAACATGCTTTCTTTGGTTCAAAAGACTAGCATCATGGCAAACAGCTTGTATTTACTGAGTATCACTGAACTGATCGATCTGCCTCCACAAATACATTCAAGGTAGTGTTTCTAACTCATTGGCTGTTAAACTCTAATGTCTCCCTCACCCTCCTTTGGACATAACAAAACTTTCAAAACTTCTCAGGTCTCTGACACACATCCCATGCGCCCTTGTGTGCACCCTAGGACCTGCCACAGGGCCTACTCGAAGATCCATGCTTGCTGTCCTCTTTGAGCCTGTGCTGAGTCCTGATCCCATTTCCTAGAGCTCACATTCCTCATTGGTGCCTGACTAGCCCCTAACTAGCCTTTACACTACGTCCTGACCTACTCCTTCCTCTGAGAACCTCTCTCAGCTCCTGTTGCATCCGTTCATGCTACTGTTCCAGTATTCACAACATGAGGTTATAATCCAGGATGTCCTATGATGCACTCTGAAAGCACTTCTCTGTCACCCTCTCTTCACGGAGGTCTCCCAGTGGGCAAGAACTCCATCCTGACCTTTTTGTATATTCACTGCTGAGCACAGTTTCATATGCTTAGTATGTGCTAGGGGGGGGGTTATAGTTGAATGAGTTCAGTGACTGCAAATTCTTCTAAGTGTCCATCATTGTGTGGTGCTATAGGAAATACAAAGGTTTAGCGAGTGATTTGGAACCTTATAGAATATCCTAGTGGGGAGGAAAAGCCTAAATATGTAAAGTCAATGGCAGAATTATGCCATATGAGATTAATAATAAAAATAGCAAAAATGTTCATACTGTGTCCTATGTGGCAAGCATCATTTCAAGTGCTTTATTTCCATTTGCTAATTTAATCCTCAAAGTTATCCTCTATGTCATATACATGCACATAAATATCGAAGACATTTTACCTAAGCTGAAAACTAAAGTAAAAATGAATATCGTTTTGGTATCTTCATAGTCCCCTCAATTCTTTTTGAAAACCCGAGCAGCCATTAACAGGTCACTTCCAATTAATCCCATTGACCTAGCACTAGTTTATCTATTGCTTGCAGGCACAAATGAGGTTAATTAGTTTTCAAGTGTGTGGAAGGTCATCATTGGTACTCTTCTTTTGCTCTAGTTAGAGATGTTTTCAGAATTTTTTCAGTAACTGACTTGAAAAGCCTAGGTTACTTTTCAAAGTGTGCCCTGGAAAATCAGAGCCTGGAAGATAATCAGTAAGATCCTGTTAGAACCAACCAAACTGCCCCCAAACAAACAAGATGGCTGCTTTCAAGAGAAAATCAATTTACCTTTCCTGGGATTATTTTCTCCCTTTTGATCAGAATTCTCCAGCTTCTATATTTGGAATTACAAAACAGATTTTGCAATTGGCAGCTTCTTTATTTATTTGTTTTTTGACTAATTATAATGAACTGTGAGATAAAATTCACTATGTAAGCAACATTGTGAGGTAAATGAGAATAGCACTGATTTTTTGTTCAGATAGAATTTGTTTTTAAAAAATTGAAAAATAAAATTTTATGTTTGATAATGTACAACATGTTTTGATGTTTAAATACATTATCAAGTGGTTACATTCAACCAGTTAATATATGCATAGTTTCAAAAATACAATATATTATAATTAGCTATAGTCACCATGCTGCTCAATAAATCTCTTAAATTTATTTCTCTTCTCTAACTGTAATTATGTATCCTTTGACCAACATCTCTCTACCTTCCCTCCTCTCTAATCATCCCAACCACTGGTAACCATTGTTCTACTCTCTACTTCCATGAGGTCAACCTGTTTAGACTCTACATAGGAGTAAGACCATGTGATAATTAACTTCCTGTGCCTGACTTATTTCACTCAACATAATATCCTCCAAGTTCATCCATGTTCTTGCAAAATGTCAGAATTTCCTTTATTTTGTAGCTGAATAGTATTCCTCTGCATATATATCACATTTTCTGTAACCATTCATCTTTTGATGGATACTTGAGTTGGTTCCATATCTTGACTACTGTGAATAGTGCCACATTAAACCCAGGAGTTCAGCTATCCCTTCAGTATAATTTCATGCCCTTTGGATATATATGCAGTAGTGGGATTGCTGGATCACATGGAAGTTCTACTTTTAATTTTTCACATTGTTCTGTACTGCTTTCCATAGTAGCTGTACTAATTTCTATTCCAACCCACAGTGTATAAGGGTTCCATTTTCTCCAAATTCTCTCCAACACTTGTTTTTGGGTTTTTTTGTTTGTTTGTTTGTTTGTTTGTTTTGCTTTGTTTGTTTGGGTTTTTGGTTTGTTTGGGTTTTTGGTTTGTTTTTGTTTTTGTTTTTTGGTATTGGGGATTGAACTAAGGAGGGCTTAACCACTGAGCTACATCCCCAGCCCTTTTATTTATTTATTTGTTTTTATTTTAAGACAGGGTCTTGCTAAGTTGCTTAGGGCCTCCCTAAATTGCAATCCTCCTGTCTCAGTCTCCCAAGTTGCTGAGATTATAGGCAAGCCTGGATCTTTTGAATTTTTGATAATAACTATTTTTACTAGAATGAGGTGTAATTGTGGTTTTGTTTTGCATTTTCATGATGATTAGTGACACTGAACATTTTTAAATAACTATTGTATATGGTATGTCTTCTTTTGGGAAATATCTATTTGGTTTTTTGCCCATTTTATAAATAGGCTATTTGTTTTATCACTATTATATTGTTGAGTTTCTTATATATTTTGGATATTAACCTCAGATAGAATTTCTGTAGTCTTGTAATTAATAAACTATTCAAAATAGAGTAGAAATAATTTAGAACTGGAGTATTTTAAGAAAATGAGAGTTAATTCACATCCTTAAAATATAATTTAATAAAACTCCATAATATGCTTAGTACCTGATTACAGTATAGAAACAATGTTGTCCAATTACATTTGAACCTGGAAAAATTAAACCCAAAATGAACAGAGTTTAGCACACTGGACTTAGAGCATTTATCCCAGCAGCTGTGCTGGAAACTAGTGACAATTATGTTATCATGATGATAAACTAATAGTAAACCCTTCTACCCGATAGTGATTTCTAAAGAGGAATTCTAAAGCACCTTGGGAAATTATGCCATTAATATTCATTAAGTGGACACAGTAGTAGAAACTGATGATCAGAGGTTCAGCGAAGCCAGAGGCACTTTGGAGAATAATCCAAGACCCTGACGTTACCTCATTGATCATCCACAAGTTTCCCTCCTCACTACATGAATCAAAAGACCCTTCTGCGTAAATCAAACGCCTTTCACCCAGAACCCTATGATTTATAGGAAGTTTTCTGCTTCTATGGGCAGTTAATCGAGTGTTTTTGTTATATCTTTATTGCTATTGCATCTTTCATTTTTCAGATATCTTAAACCAAAACCCAAACATTTTGGCAATAATATAGATGAAAACATTGCTAACCAGATAAATAGATACACCCTTACACCCCAACTTTGGAGTGCTTCTCTTTGTATATTTCAAATGAAGTCAGCCCATTCTACACATACAAAAATCACCCCATCAGGTTATATATCAGTAAATAACCGAGTTCAAAACAAAATGTGATGTTCTCTGTCTTATCAAGATATGTTAATTTTACACAAATAGCCAGTTAATGTTATGTGCCAGAATCATCTACGAAAAGAGCAGAGAAAATACCATACCAGGAATATTTAGCATAAAAATTAGCTTTTATACTATTCTTTCATAAAGATAATATATTTAATCTGGAACATTTTTGTTATATGTAGCAGATGTGTTGACCAGAACAGTAGAGAGTGTTCATGTGATAAATAAATATCTTCATCCTTTCCCTTCCATCAGATATTTTCTCAATGATTTCTGACTCCAGTGGAGTGATGGTTTATGGACGATACGACCAATTCCTCCGGGAAGTTCTCAAACTACCCACAGCAGTTTTTGAAGGTCCTTCATTTGGTTACACAGAACAATCAGCTAGATCCTGTTTCTCCCAACAGGTAACATTTTTAAGGAAATATCTCTCAAATAGCCGATATTCTCTTTCTGTGTACAGTTCCCAGTCACAGGTGAGAACAAATCTTTCTTCATGACAATACCCTGGGTGTTTCTTCCAGCCTCTGACAAATGACCTCTGAGCCAGTAACTAACCTATCACAACCTGGATAATAACAATAGCTGATGTTCACTGGCCGTGAGATAGGTGCCACACTAAATTCTTTACTCTCTTTGTCTAATTTAATTCTTACAACAACCCTAGGCTCTTGGTATCATTATTATTATCACTACACTTTTGAAATGGCTGAATTGTCTCTCAGTCCCACATAAGACACAAGTCTGACCCAGCACCAGACTTTACCAGTGTTCAGCAGAGGAGAAAAGAAAGGAGTTTCTTTACATCCCGCAATGTGATCAGGGCAGCCCAAATTATGGCAGACAACTGCCTAAGTCTTCCATGATATGACACACTTAGGGTTCCAAATGATGTGTTTTACCGGACCTGGCATGAGAAAGCTGCTTAGATTTGAGGTCCTTCCATGTTTATACCTCTCTGGTCATGTAGAAAGACTATATGCAGCACAGTGATAGTATATAAATCCATAAATTAGTTTGCTTAGAATCTTTTAAAAATCCAGACTAACCAGTTATTCCCTCAAAATTCATTGCATACTAAAAAGAATTGTGTGTGATATTTCCATGCTAAAAAACATACATAAGATGAGTGCATAGCAGCCTCTAGAAAAATGCATTGACTGTCTAGCTAGTAAACATCATCATTCCATGTACCTTGTGATCTGGAAGGCCAAAGCTGCATAGGCATCTCTAAGAATCATGAATTTATGTGGACTCATAAATGCATCCATACTGTTAGTAAAGAAGACATGGTTCACTGCACTAAATGCTAACTCTCCTGTGTCACCCCACTTGAAGGTCCTTTCTGACCCTCCCCAATCTCCTGTGCTCCTCACCCAGGCAGGTTTATGTGCTCCTGTGAATTCATTCCTGCTTCCCTCTGCCCCCAGTGACAGAATACCCCTCTTTCAATAATTTCCCTTTGGAGTCCTGTTCCTCCCTACCCAGCCTCCCTAATCCCTGCCCAGTTTCCCTTATGCCTACCCTGCCTCCTTTATCCCTACCCTTCCCAACCTCCAGCAATCACTCTTGCACTCTCTTCTTCTCTAAAATCAAACTTTTTAGCTTCCACATGATTGAGAATATGCAGTATTTGTCATTCTGGGCCTGGGTTTTATTTTATAATAAAAGGAACTATATACTCAAAGAGAATTATATGATAGTCCCATGCTAAAAAATTTTAAATATCCCATAGACTGTCTCATTTTATCATCATTTGTATATTCTCAGCGATAAGAAATTGATACATGTAGAAATCATAACATTTTTGGAAACTTCCAGAGTAATTTTTAGCCAATGGGGTGAAGGATTAAAATGAATAAAATCCTTTGAAGTACAAAATGAGGTAACCCAAATTAAGAATAAAAAGATCAGCTAATTTTTGTCAATATTTTTATAATAATAGTTTAAAGGATGAAAGTCGCAAAGTGTTAAAAATACTTCATTAGAAAAAGTTCACACCCAGTGGTAATTTTGAAAGAGAATATTCCTTTAGACATATAAATTCTAGTAGCTTTTTAAAAAGTACTTTACATAATATATATTTTAATAGTAATACTGATATCAACCCTATTGAAAACTTAAGCCATTATGAGGAAAAACTAAAATTATAAATTTCCGCTGATAATAAAAGTCTAATGAATGAGTCCCAAAACATTCGTTTAGTGAATGAATTACAAGGACTAGTTTAAGCTATAAGTCTTAAAAATACATTATATCTCTTTGGGGACTGATTTATTATTTTAAAATATTGAAGTTCTTGATATTCTAGTTCAAATTTTCAAAATATAATAATTTCTGCTTCTAAACATGTAATTTTTTATTCATACTAATACACCATATATTTTAATATAACTTTTTTATTTTTGTCATTTTGAGGGAAATTTATAGATATGACACATCCCTTTTCTATAGCAGAAAGGACCCAGATGAGGAGACAGAAGGAGTCTGAATTGAAAGGAAACCTATATACAGAGAGGAAACAAAAGAAGTTTTTAAAATTTAGAACATTACTCCCAATGGAATCTCCTCCTGGTCTTACATAATAGAGCCATTCACTGTAGTCACTAAATATTGAGTACTTAAGCAAGTTGAAGAAGCTTGAGAAGGAGCCGTTTGCAAATTTAGAAGACTGATGTGGGAATTATAGAGTGTGCTGTGGTGCACTATTGAGGATAATTCTGTGGAGAATTTTAATCTTTGTCTTTTCCTGTCATATATGAAAGTGAGGTTTTTCCATTGATGATGCTAGTGACTCATCACTAGTATCCGGTGGTGGAGTTAATCCAGTCTCATGTATGTTCCCGTGCATGAAGCAGTTGATGTGTACATTTCTGAACTAGTTTAATAACACATTTGGCAAGTTATATTTCTTAATAAATCAGAGCCTAATTGATGTTCTATGCCTTTATCTCCAATGATATTTACATTGCAGGTAAGTTAAAATGATTCTCTGTTCTAAATTTTTGCAATTTTTTTTTTTTTTTTTTTGATGCAGAAAAAGGTCACATTAAATGGTTTCTTGGACACGCTCATGTCAGACCCACCCCCTCAGTGTCTGGTCTGGTTGCCTCTCCTGCATCGACTGGCAAATGTAGAAAATGGTGAGCAGTTACTGCTGAGCAAAGGCAGTTTTTAAAATTACTGAAATCAGATCACCAGCTGTACAGTTATTAAGACTAAGAACTAATTTATCTCCTTAATAAAGCCTTGTAGGACCACTGCAAAATGAGAATTGTCAGTTCTAAAAACTTATTAAATCTCATCATGCACCTCTCAGTTTTGTTCAATAGAAGAGTCTCAATAAGGAATGTGACATTTTCTAGTATGTTTGAGATCTGACTTTCCAATTTTGCGTATGTGGCACTATTTCTTCCAACACAGTCAGCCAGAAATATGTGGTTGAGATGGCAAAAAATTAAGTGATAGCACCTTGCTAAACTTTAGTCATATGCTCCAAATTGTAAGCTTTCAAGAATTATACGTATGTTAAAGATGAGAGTAATGAAATTTTCATAGCATTTTTCAAAACAAAAAAGTATTTCTAGCATAAAAGTATTTACTTTTAGTATATACAGATTGAAATGTGAAATATATAAGACCAAAGTTAAAGAAATTTAAAACACTGAACAGTTTAGTACTTCCCTCTAATCTTTAGGTGTTATTTATTATCTAATTAAACTTTGAAATTTCTTCCGACTTGAATAGGACATAATTTATCCCATGTCTCTTACTAGAATCTCAATCTCTATTTACTTCTTTAGTAGATATTAGGGCTCATTTTAAGTTCTCATTCAGAATTTTGGTCTCTGATTTCATTATCTATCTTAGTTAAAATTTATGAATCTATCCTGTTACCCATGGGCAAAATGGAAAGGATGAATTTACTAGTCTCTGCCATTACTAACAACCGGATTTTTTAAATGCTTCTTATTCATATGCAGAAGTAAAGAGTAATCACGGTTCATATTATGACACAGGATGAGTTTAGTCACTGTTTGCAGTTGCAGGACCAGTCATTTTCCAGTTGTAAAGCTCTTCTTTCATTTCTGCCATCTCACTGTTTCCTGTTGCAGGAGATCAGTTTATTAGGCACTTGTCCCAGTACAGTTGCTTGAGATCAAAGCCCCCCTCCTTGTCTTTCTTTCCCCAGAGTCAGGAAAGGGGCTTAGGATGCTTGTTGAGAAGACAGTGCACCCAGAACTTCTTAGACCTTTGTTTTCACACTGCTTTTATCTTAATTTATCCTTTTTTTTTTTTTTTTTTTTTTTTTTTTTTTTTGTGGTGCTGGGAATTAAATCCAGGGCCTTGTGCATGTGAGGCAAGGACTCTACCAACTGAGCTATATCCCCAGCCCTTCATTTATTCTTATATGCATTTTTATTTTTCCTGGCTGGTTAGCCAGAGAATAACTTTACCAAACACAAGAACTGGTGTGCTGTTGTTGCTTTAGCATCTTGAGCCTAGAGAATGTAGACCATTAAATGGATTTGATCATTTGTTAGTTTCGAATCTAAAATATTTTACCTTCCCTAGTTAATAATTCTTATTTCCTGCCAAAGAAAGGTAAGTGTGTCTTGAACCCTCTGAAGTAGAACTACATTCAGATAATTTACATGTCTTTTGGGGTCCTCTCCACCTGTTTCAGAGAAGAAAAAATATGTTAGATGAAGCCAGTGCCACTCTTGAATAAGCTCATTTGCCACTCCATTTTTTTAAAAAGTAACTGAAATCTCTCGTCCACTTTTTCTACTCCTCCCCCATCTCCCTTTCTTTTTCTTCCTCCCATTTTCCATTTCTTTGATATTGGCTCTTTACCCCCTGGACAGTCCACTGTGTCCATCCATTCTGCTTCTGAATCTTTTTAGTGAGCTATGCTGGTCTCCAGGAGACAGAGAGCAGTTTGGGGGAAAAGCAAGTCAGTTTGAGTAATTTATATTCTTGTAATGTAAGAGATGAAAGTGGAAAGAGCCAATGGCATTACAGAGATCCGCGTAGCTAAAAGGACACCTATTCTCCATCTCATTTTATCCCCCCCCCACCCACATGCATGGAAAGGTAGTGAGATTCCAAGAATAAACTAAATGTTCTCCTGAGCCAAATGAACCGTCCTCCAGAATCATGGCACACAGCAAACAAACGCAATTCCATTTAGACCATTCTCCTGGTTCTCGTTCATATTGTTGTTTTCTTGGGTTTCTCTTCATTCACTCCCTGCTCAGTCTTCCATCCGGTTGAGTGTTCCTACTGCCACAGCGAGAGCATGATGGGATTTCGCTACCGATGCCAACAGTGTCACAATTACCAGCTCTGTCAGGACTGCTTCTGGAGGGGGCATGCCGGTGGTTCCCATAGCAACCAGCACCAAATGAAAGAGTACACGTCATGGGTAAGGCAAGGTTCCTGCACCGTGGGATGTGTGAGTGTTGCGTGGAATGAAAGGGAATATCAAGGATAGTGACAGTTAAGGGACAGGCTGAACTTCTACTCCTGTTCTAACATTCCTGCCCGCTTCCCCGCTCTCCTGCTTCCTGGGATCTCTTACTCATTCTGTCTGAACCCAGTGACCTAAGACTTAACTATAGGAAGATTCAAACCATGTTGCTTCTTGGACTATAGACAATTCAGTACTGATTTAAATAACAACTGCACAGCAAGCATCTTCTGGAAGACATTCTTATTTTCACAGTAAGTTAAGGGTTTTTCCAAATTTTATTTTGTTTCGGTTTTGCGGAAATTGCTGAAACATATTGTTATTTTCACTTTTCTTAGATCCCTGAGTTCTTCTGAGTGCATGAACAGAGTGCTAAGGAAAAAAGTATAAGAGTTTGGACTTATTATTTCCTTTTATTTTTTTTCCCCCAGAAAGTGTGGAGGAGAAACTGTGGTTATAATTAGCAAGTCAACTTTTTATGAATAATGTGAGTGACCAGCTTGGGAAAGGTTACATGTGAGTGTCCATGTGATAGATGTATTCTCAGGAGCACAGGCTCTGGGTCTATGAGAGAAATTTGGCTCACTCTGTGTGCTACTATTTGAATGGTTTGCACTTCTCTGACTTCTATCTCAGTTCAACTCAAAGTTCTAGCAATGTTGCTCTTGTAGCATATACTGTCAGCCCTGCCAGTCCCTCTTGAAGTAGTTCTGTTACAAAAAAATAATGCATAGCTGTATGAGTTTTCTATATGTAAGTGTATTTCAATTCTGTCTATAGTCTTTATTCAAAGGGTAACTTATTCTTTTTTAAAAATTCCTCAGAACATGCATCTTAAATGAGAATGTTCCTTCTTGGAATTATTATAGGGAACTGATATTCATTCTAACCTCATTAATAGTTCATCTCCTGTCGTATTTTTACTTTGAGTTCTTCACTAAGGCAAAGTACATGAGAGCTTCCTGCCAGGTCATAGCCACCCCTCGCTATGAGTTGTATCATGTACTGAGGATAGATATGTGAACACAGATCATAAACTGCAATTCAGCACAGAAGATAGAAGCACACACTTTCTGTGTTGTCAACATATTATCAGTTTCCAGACTTCTATTCCAGATCCTACAGGGTTGATGTTTGAAGACAAATCATTTTTTAGTTGTTTTTATGTACATGCTTAACCACAAAGGGCGCCTCTTTCTTAAGTGTGGTGTACTCTAAAATTGTATAACAGGATACTGTCTACAAAGTTGGATCAGAACAAAGTGCCCAGGGCTTGTGGGAGAAGCTCTATTGTTGCTGGTAACTTAAGAGCTCTAAGAATCACATCTCCTAAGAGAAGCCAAAAGAGAACTTCTCAACAATACTGTTAAAAAATGAGGGCAAAAATCACTTTATTATATTAACAATTATGAACTCCAGGTGTCAAAGGAAGTACCAAAATTATAAATGGCTCCTCACAGAAAGGGAAAATTTGGTTAGGGATTTATTATATGGATAAATATTTTATCTTACAGAAATATGTTACATGTTTATAATTTTGATGGTGTCACATTAAGAAAAAGATTCCATCAGTTCAAATGAAAAAGGTGGCACAATGCTCTGGGCAGAACGTGAATTTTAAATTTGAGAGATGGGGATTGTAGTTCCACTTTTACTTCTAATTGGATGTGTTGGGCCACACTGAAAACACCTTGCACCTGGATTCCTGCCAAACCTTCTGCTCAGCTCCTTCGTTCCAGTCCTGTCCCCTCAAAGACATCTTCTGTTCTTAAGTGGGAACAATCTTTCTAGAGTCAGGTATCATCCTGTAATCCCTATAAAATCTTCATCACCTTCCTTTGCCCATGAGACAAAGACCCAGGTCTGAACGTGCCATGGAGGGACCTTGGTGACCTGCCTCCTGCTTTCCTCTCCAGAACAGACTGTTCCTCCTCCTCCTGCCTTTCTAGTTGCTGTTTCCTCCATCTGAAATTATCTTCCCAGTCCCCTGGGTTTTTGTCAGAAAGGTTCCTCATTAAGTGCCCATGCTCAGTAAATGCTTCCATTTATCACAGCATTTGCTGGCATGAAGCAGCAGGCGTTAGGTACCCCGTGGCTTGTCCAGCAGTCTAGTCCAAGCTTCCTGACTTCGAGCACTCAGAAAGGATTTCTTGAACATGAATGAATGAATGAGTGAATGGCTATTATAAAAAAAATTATAAAATGTTACATCATGGTTAGTTGTTATCACTTCTCCTTTTCTTCTTCTTTCCAGAAATCACCTGCAAAGAAGCTGACCAATGCATTAAGCAAGTCCCTGAGCTGTGCTTCCAGCCGTGAACCTTTGCACCCCATGTTTCCGGATCAGCCTGAGAAGCCACTCAACTTGGCTCACATTGTGTGAGTATCTTTTCCCCCGGCCCCCACTCAGATTAAGATTAAAATCTTCTTCACTGACACCTGTCTGGAACCATACAGAAGCAATTTCATATCAGTTGTCAGAGACCAAGTTTTAAAATTTATTCTTTAAAAAAAAAAAAGAATCAAAATAATGCCATGATAGGTTTTTCTTGTTGACCTATGCAGTTCTTCTACCTGACTGTAAAGTATGCAACACTAGCATAATTCTCCTTAAGGTGAAAAACGTTCAAAAAGCTTAGTTATAAAATATAAATGTTAGTAGGGTTTTCACAATTGGAAGTTAATGCTCAAGGAATTACCACAGTTTTAAAAAATTTAAGCATATCATACCTTAATAGCATATGCACTTTGAGTCCCAAATCTAAAAACCCTGTTTCATTTCTCTGTGGAGCAGTCATCTTAAAATTAACCAGCAAATCTAAAAATTGTGGTTTTTTTTTTTTTTAATTTCAAACTACAAAACTTTAGAAAATTCATGGTCTGCTCATGAGAAGGTTAAAAGGGAGAACTGGTGGGAGTCCTCATCAGTTCACTCTCCCCCAACCCAAAAAGAAGAATTCTCCAAAGTATGTGTGAGTTTGTGGACTGGAAGTTTGGCCAGTGATTGAAAGAAAGTGCTTCTCCCTTGGGTGAACTTGGAGTCCAAGGAAAAATGCTCCTTGTCTGCTTCTATACACAGTTAGGAATTGTGTACTCACAAGGAGTCTCTGGAATAGACGGTTCCTCCTCCTTATAAGCCACCTTTGTCCAGTGGGACCTGCCACACCACAAGGCTTGTATTTACATGTTGACATCAGTAGGCAGGCTCCTGGACCTACCAGTATAGGAATTGACTGATGCACAGTTCATGCTTTGGGCAGGTCAGAACAGGATCTGTAAGAGGCACTAGAGGGGTAAGACCCTTATGAAAGCAGTAACTCTTTCCTCCCATGGGCCCAAGCAAATACCATCCACTCCTTTGTGTTACCTTGCATTTATGAGCTTTGCATAAATACTGCAGCGCTTTGTGCTGTTTGATCCTGAGCGTGCGCTGAGGGCTCACTGACCCCAGTAATACACACAGAATGGTGGCTTCTGTTTCTCTGGCAACACACTGGTCTGAGCCAAGCATCCAGAAAACTAATATAAACCAATTCTGGAGAATGTTGGCTAACTTATTTTTGGAAATTATACTCCTAAAAATATGCCAGGAGTAAATAAATCTGGGAAATTTCCCTCTTGGATAAATCTGCTTCTTAGGAGCTGTTCCTATTAAGGTCTCAACTTTTATTCCTATAGTCAACTAGAAACATCACCAAGTTGTTAGCGAAGGAACATAACACAGAGAAAGCAAGTCCATGCTGTGAGTTCTGCCCAGAGACACTTTCTACCGGCCCAGTAGGAGACAGCAGCCTCAGGGGCATGATGATGATACAGTATGGGTGAGTCACCTGGAGCTAAGAACTTTGCAGGAGAACAGAATGAGGATGCTGCTGCCCAGTTCTAGAAAGAATTAGAAAGTGAGACACCAGGAAGTAAAAGCCAGTTTCACAGGGTGCATTACCTAGCACAGGGCCTTGTACACAATGCTCAGGGTTGGGGTGTGTAAGTGTGTGTGTGTGTGTGTGTGTGTGTGTGTGTGTGTGTGTTATTTAATTGGCTGAGAAAAATGTTTTTAATTTTAATTTCTAGGGACAGTATGATCTGATGTGCTATTTGCTGCATTAACTGAGGGAAATATCTACACAATAAGTACTTTATTTTATGTATTTATTTATTCCTGGTGGTGGAGATTAAATACAAGGCCTCAAATATGCTAAGCACATGCTCTACCACTGAGCTGCAGTGGGTTCTTCATAGGGGTTCCTTGGAAAAATTTCAAAATTCCCTTAAAATTCTACACAAAATGTGCCTTTTTCTGATAAAACTTCCATATATTTAACCAGAGTCCCAAAATAGTTCTTGAATCAAAATACTGATCTATACTCACTGATAAAATATTTTTCCAAAATCATCTTAATTTTAAAATGCAAATTGTATGAGGCATTTATTAAAATAATATATAAGAATTCTAGATGCTGAAAGTTCAGTCTATATTAGAAATTTTTTGCACTTTTTAGCTGTAGAAATTTTCCTCATATTGTTTCATTAGTCAAGTGCTATATAATGAATAGATATGCATACTTTTGGGGAAGGTGAGGATATTCTAAGACTTCTAATTTTAAACTATGCTGCTCACTTAGCTATTCTAAATCATCATAAGTACAGACAGATTATTTAAATAACAAAATAAATGACATATCTTTCATCTTTTTCAAAGAAATACTACCTTAATCTGCTATAATGAGCTTGTATTCAAAAGTTAATGAACATTCACACTTCTTCCAACTAATTTTGATACATTTGACAAAAATATTTGGCATTCCGTGCATGTCCTTTTACAATAAACCATTGTACCACATCTAGAGATTAAAAATAAGTGAATGAACACTTTAAGAAATAAAACACATCAATATTCCCACCCCCACTTAATTATCTTAATTTATTGCTGCCCAATATGGCTTAAAGCATGAAGGTCTCAAGCTGAAGGAATATTACCATAGTATAAGAATATGTATAGTATGAAACTTCACTGTTTGTGTCTCTAACAAAGAGCACCCTGACAGTATGATTCCTGACCTTTTTGAAATAGTTTACTAATCCATTTGTCAGTTGTGGTACAAACCACATCTTTATCATTCATTGGACACATGTTCACAAAAATATCCCAATCTATGTCACTTACATACATACATGAGCTCTCAGACAAAGGCAGGGAAGGAAGCAGCAGGCACTGACAATATTGATGAGCATACTCTGTCATACACTAGGTGAGCCAGGATTGGGACATTGAGCCTTACAGCATAAACTCAGAACACAAAGCATTTTTTCTTTGTAATTATGAAAAAGTGTATTAATTTTATAAATTAGTGCAAATTCTTCAAAGATACCACCTAAAAAAAAAAAGTCACAAAATGAGAATGTTCATGCGAAGGATGAATGCATGTTCCTTTGCAACACTGAAGCATGGTTAATGTTCTGAAGCCCATGAATATGGAATTAGATGCTGAGCATTATATAGTCTTCTTCAATGCACCCTTCTTGCTGTGATTGTGTTTAAAATAATGGCACTAGGGTTCTAATATGCATATCCAGTCTTAAGAAGTAAAAAGTTATAAGTATTAATTGAGACAAAAATACTTGACTTATGCTTGATCAATACTTAAGAAATAAATTAGAAAATATTTTCATTATTAAAGACTCTGGTTCCAACTTTTAAGCGTAAAATATGGGGAAAAAATGTGGCATAAACTATGTAACTAGATTAACATTTTACAAGAAGCCTAAGATAGAGTAAACTGAGACCGAATCAATAGAACTTTTAAACAGGTTGAATCCTCCTATCTCACACAGATTTGCCTATGGAAATGAATCATGTAGCACAAAAAATATCATGCCCTTACTATAGCCAAGGGATTTTATACACATGCAGTAAAGAAGTGTTGCCAACCATGAATTAGTCCTTAAATAGAAATGAGCAGGTGGTGGCATTTTGGTTTTTGGCTTTTGTTCTTAGCTATTGTATTGCTCATAAATGTTGCCATGATTAACAGTCTCTATTCTGTTCAATTTTTTTGCTGCCAAAAGTGATACTTGGTAAGTAGTTCAATAGTCTCCCATGTATTTATAAAGATTTAGAATCATAATTATAAGTGGTTATGAGACACCAAACAAGTAAGTAACATGAGGCTAGTTTAAACTTCTTCTGCCTTGAGATGAACTCTGAGTTTATAAAAAGGATGCCAATTTTATAAAAATGTCTTCTGCAAAGATCTTATCCAGAAGAAGAAAAAAAAAAAAAAAAAACTTAGTACTATACCCTTGTGACTTTCTCCATTTTGTGGTACTGTTTCATCTTCATAAGAGTAAATATGTGCCACATTCCCAATGTGACCTATTTATTGGATTAAGGCAACTTGCCATTTGGCTATGGAGGAAATAGGAACATCAGACCCTCTGAAAACACCATTTGGTGCCAAGGTTTAGCCATTCTCTGTTCCAAGTTCAACATTTTGATAGTGAACCATAAACATGAAGCCGTTTGCTAAGAAATCTCAATTTCAACTTTGCAATGACCAGGTTCAATAGACTAAATTTACCGAGCTAGTTAAAAAGCATTCCAAATCCACTTGTTTTCTCATTACAAATGGAACAAGATGAAAGCATTTTTTGAAACAGACAATAGAGAACCAGAAGTGTGGAGTCACCTTTATTTTTTTTTCAACTTTTTGCAAAGCTACAGTGAAGGTGTTCCATTCTGTTAAATGTTTTAAAATCAAATGTACCTAAATTCATAGTTACAAGAGGACATTTGGATAAAATTAGCATCCTTCTTATAAAGTGTTTGACTCAAGGCAGAATTAGTTTTAAATCAGCCTCAAGTTGCTCACTTATAGCAAGATACATCCTAGACAAGTGACGCAAAACACTAAGATCATTTTCAGAACTTCAGTTAAAATATCCAGAGTAGATGAAATACTCAATCTGCTGTTTTGGCCTCGTCCAGTAAATAATGCATCTTATAACACTGTTAGTACCAGCTACTAGGAAAATGTTTCAAAGAATTGCTGCATATAATACTGACATTTTAAAACCTGTGGAGTGTCATGTTCATTTCAATAAAAACATTGGGGTAGACAAGTCTCTTTTCCCCAGAATCTCATCATTGTAAAATCCCAAACTAACTCTAGTTCCCTAAAAATTAAACTATTTACAAATTTGGCTTTTAACCAAGCCAACATGAATTGAATTGATCCTTTGGGCTACTATAAATAATGTCTCATCTTCAAAAAATTCTATACTGTCAAATTCAAATATGGAATCAGAGTAAAAGCAAAACTTCCTCTGACTCAGAATGATTTCATCTCACCTTATTGTTCAGTCTCTTACATTGAACCTAAAATAAGACCAAACACTGCTTGCACATGAAATAGGGATCTTGGCTCCATAATTTTGTCTGAATTAAAATATTCATGATAGGGAAAGAGGGACAGAATGAAATGAAGAAAGACCAAAGAAGAGAGATCCAAATGCACTTAACTGATGTTTAGGGCTAAGAAATATTGAATCCTATTTCCTTTCACTCATCATATGAATAGAGTGAAATTTAGGGGATGCCTTACATCATGCACCCCATTGTATGGTTCAGCCAAAAATCAGAAACAGTGAGTCCTTGTGCTGCTTCATTGCACCTTCAGATGAATGGATAAAGAAAATGTGGTACATATACACATGGAATATTACACAGTCATAAAGAAGAATGAAATTATGGCATTTGCCAGTAAATAGATGGAACTAGAGAGTATTATGTTAAGTGAAATAAGCCATTCCCAATAAACAAAAGGCTGGATGTTCTCTCTGATATGTGGATGCTAACACACAATAAGCTGTGGGTAAAGAAGAACAGAAGTTCATTGGATTAAACAAAGGGGAATGAAGAGAAGGGAAGGGATACGGGAATAGGAAAGACAGTAGAATGAATTAGACATAACTTTCCTATGTTCATATATGAATACACGACCAGTGGATCCTCATCATATACAACCACAAAAATGGGAAGTTATACTCCATGTATATATTATATGTCAAAATACATTCTACTGTCATGTATAACTAAAAAGAACAAATGAAAAAAGTTTGAAATTTTATAAATTAAAAAAAAGAATAAAGAGCACACAAGGCAAGGTATTGTTTGGCAGCCTATGCCCTTCTGCATATTAGAAAGGGCCATTGTCTGGAATATTACTCAGCCATAAATAATAATAGAATTATGGCATTTGCAGGCAAATGGATGAAATTGGAGAATATCATACTAAGTGAGATAAGCCAATCTTAAAAAACCAAAGGAAGAATGCTCTCGCTGATAAACGGATGATGACACATAATGGGGGTGGGAGGGAGCAAGAATGGAGGAAGGAGGGACTGTATAGAGGGAAAAGAGGAGTGGGAGGGATGGGAGGGGTGCGGGGAAGGGAAAAAATAACAGAATGAATCAAACAACATTGTCCTATGTAAATGTATGATTACACAAATGGCATGCCATTACTCCATGTACAAACAGAGAAACAACATGTATCCCATTTGTTTACAATAAAAATAAATTAAAAAAATAAAAGAAGCAGCAAAAAAAAAAAGAAAGAAAGGGCCATTGTCATGAGGAACACAGAGGTAAGTGTCTGAGGGCTCAGGATTCCTCCTCTTTCCAAGAGAATATGGATTCTGATCATCATGTTTTCCGAGCTTTTCTCTTCAGTAGAAGTAAGGCATCAGCCTTCTTCAAAATCCTGACCCATTTGAGAACATGATTCAGTGAAGCTCCAAGGCATGAATAAACATGCTCATGTTGCCCAGAGATCTCCCTTACACGTTCAACTGAGATGCTACATTCTCAAGGAACATAACAGTTTAACTGAAATATGTCCACTTTCATGTTGATCCTGAGCAGTATAGCACTCTGGTCTTCCCATCCCCTCTCCTCAAGGACTGTGGATAGTTTTTCATTCGGGACTTTGCTTCACTTTAACTGTCCACACACACTACTCTGTTTTAGGCCTCCCAGACCTGTGACCAGCATGAACGACACCCTGTTCTCCCACTCTGTTCCCTCCTCAGGAAGTCCTTTTATTACCAGGAGGTAAGTTCCAATTTTATTATAAAATAAGTCCTATTATAAAATAATCCTTGGTTCTATGGTAAAAAAAAAAATTCTATTGTAAGTCAAGTGCAGAAGACTATTATTGGAAACTAACTGGTACATATCCATCACAGTTTTCAGTTATTTGGAAACATTTAAAGAGGGTTGGGATGGCTTTGGGGGTTCATGTCATTTCTGGAAACCTGCATTTCTAATCTCCTCACAGTAAGAATGTGGGGTATGTTTTAATTTTACTATGGCTGCACATGTATTCATCCCACTGAGTGAGTCACGTTTTAGCACCAGGAAGTTGGAATTTCAAGATGTGATGGCATGTTATTATATAGATTCTGAAATATCTCATTATTTGAGGCTCCAGATATACAAGAATCCTCTTCTGGTGAATCCTCTTCTGAAGTTTGTGAGGCTAGAGGCTGAAGACCAAACTTAGAAATGTAGTTTCCATATAAGTAATTATAGGGATAATAACAGGAACTTCTTAAAAGGGTGGATATATGTTTCATCTTTTTGCACAAGATTCAGGAATAAGAGAAGCATATTTCTCTAACAGTTAGCATTGGAAACATGCAGGGCTCAAGAGGTGCTGAGTCATTTGATCAAATTGTGATATTTGTGAATCAAGCACCTGAAAGTTGGTTTGTGTATGCATGGAGAAGGTTTACAGGAAAGCAAGAACAGAGGTAAGAAAAATTGAAGTGAGTGAACGTAAAATCTCAATTACCTTTCAGCAGAAAAAAAAGCTCATATTTTACAAAATACACATAATCCATCTTTTCCCTGGAGAGTTTTGTAAAGTGCCAATTTCACAAATATCCAGGCATAGCCTAGTGAGGATTGGAAGACTGCGAGACTCAGCACACTGCTAATTTTTTTCCCTGCATTCCTGTATTGCCCCATCAGTGGGAACCTGAGACTAAGACGTTCCCCACCATCCCATAATTGTAGCCCGCAGGAGTAGGACAGTGGGGCAGTACACGTTATTTCCAAAATATAAATTGTGTAACAAGTAGCAATGAGAAGGTCCTCGTACTGCAGAACATCCACAGTGAAATGGTGATTTAGGTACTCAGTAACTTCCTGTTGGCCTTTCCAGAACCACCAGCAAATTTAAAAGAAAACCATAATCTGTAAAATCTGCAGGACACACAGGCCTGTGCATCTGCCTAGGAAAGAACTAGGAATATTTAGAAAGAAATTGTGCTTTTATTAGGAAGCTCTGCACTCTGTAAATGCCAAGCAGAGGTAGACCCCATCCTTACTGAAGGTCATTTTATATCATTTCAGCTCGGACGGTGCTTATGGTGGATGCGTCTAGATGGATAACATGACTTCCTCTACCCTAAAATATGCCTATAATGCTTTGAGCTGTTCTGCTTTCTCCAGGGTACATGGTACCCATTAACTCAAAACATGATCACTTCCCTTTTCTCCCATTTCAGTCCTTTTGGCATGTTCCCTGTGAACCACAGACATGTTGTTTAAAGCGTGCAGTTCTTCCTTGTCACCACGGAGACTGGACCCTGGTTTCTGTGTTAAGGGTGCTGCTGTTCAATAAAGCTGTGTACACTGAACGGTTTTCCTCTCTGAGTGGGCCTTGCTCTGTCCATGGAGATTTTAATGAGGTCTCATTGTTTACATCCCTCAGGTTACCTGAGGGGATAAGTGCAGCCAGCCCTGTGGCTGAAGAGCATTCACTCATAAAGCTGTATGTAAATCAGCTTGACCACGGCGCACGGTCAGTATGCCAGTATCCCTGAATCACTAATCATAGAGTAGTTTCCCAGCTATTCTCTCTGTTAGAGCACTAAAATCCTCCTATCGCATGTCCTAGTGGAGATGGAGGTCTTCCGGGGTTTAAAGAGCTTCTCTAGAAGATTTTCAATCTAAGGTGGACTTCTCAGCTCTTTTTCCCTCTTTCTTGTTTATTAATTTTATAACTTTCTACCAGTACATATGAGGTGAGTAAGTGTGAAGAGTACCTTGCTGGGTCTCATTTGGACAAGTCTCTGATTTTGTACAGTCTCTGAGACCCTAGATGATGATTTCTAAGATGCTAGAACTCAAGAGCGACTTGGAATAATCTTTAGTGCTAATTAGGACAGCCTAGGATAATGCCATGTGGCTGGACCTTACTGTGGTTAAAGACTTGAGGACTTAACCAGTGGTAAAACCTTTCTCTTCCAAGGGGAAAGGGCCATTCCGCCCCCCCTAAGAAGGACAGTCTGATTTCTACTGGAGTAGCAATTTCAAAACCAGCTTCTTACTCTCAGTGTTTGGTTTCTATCACTTGATAATGCTAGTGATCCACTTTGCGTTCTTAACTATGTAGATACACTGAGGTTGATGGAAATCTGCCATGCCAAATGAAGGCATAAGTTAGAGGCCCTATTCTTTCTATGACTGGAACAGGACTAAAACCATATGACCTAGAAGTCTGCCCTCAACCCTCCTGCACCCCAACTGCCCCCTTTAAAACCAAATGAAACCTAAGCAGGCCAAAAACAGCACTGTTCAATATTTGGGCAGCATTAAGAAAGTAGGGAAGCTTGCCTTGTGGGTATTTTATTTAGCCTCAGTTGTCAGTCTTTTGTATTTTAACTTAGAAATCTTAGAGATCTTAGAAAGATAAAACAGAGTAAGGATGAATTAAAATCACCACTGCAAAATCCTCTCTCCACACTCCTGGCACTCCCCGCCTAGAGTCCTTTACAAGTCTACCACTTTGATCTTCAAAAGGCACTAGGGTGAATCTTTGAAGTCTTTTGACATCCGGGTAATCCACCTCACACAGATTTATGAGTGTGTACCTCTGGTTACCACCACCATCTGTCACATCCCCTGTTCCTTTTCCAGTGATATATTTGATTCACTTTTGCATTACTTAAAAGAAGGGATTCTCAAAGGCACTCTCTCTTAGTCCTTTGAAGTCCTCTTGTGAGTGTGTGTCTGTCTGTGTACACACACATATGTGTGCACTCAGTGCTGGTTAGTAGTTAGGTAGGAGGTGGGTCAAATAATATAAATCATAGATATATCCACCTCATTCATTTTCTTGATCATTATCTATATTCGTATGCCTAGATTGTTTTCTTGTAAATTTATAGGAAAGAATGGCTGGATTGATAGCAATCTACCATGCTCCCTAGGAAGAGGCCTCCAATAGCTAAACATGGCAGCCAGCAATCTTATCTAAGCTTATGAAAGATGGCATACCCTTACTGCAAATATGATTGCAAGGACTCACAACAAAGCCAGGTTCATGTGGTCCTCTCTCCCCTTCACTGTCCATAGCATCTGGCCTCAGAGGATCTTCTTTCTTTGTTGGAAATATATCTCTTTTAAAATCTTAATTATCTTGCCAAAATCTTTGCTTAGTTTATATAAAAGAATTAATTAGTACTTTCCTATGATAAAAAGCTTCTTTAATCATGGCCCAACTTCATTAGCCATTATAAGGACACTGGAAATTTGAATGGCTAGTTTCTTCTACCTCCAATATCAGAAACATTGCTTAAAGATTTCACAGGTATTTTCATAGTTACAACTTCCAAGGTGGTAATAATCACTCACAAAAGGAGGCTTTTTGGCTATTACATGTAGCACCTAGCCATATCCTGTCACTCTATCAAATATTAGGAAATGATTTGGAATTCATATAGTGTGCTAAACACAATCTTATATACCATTTTCTGGTTTGTCACAGTCACACTGGTTATTCCTGATACTGCATTAGGCTCTGTAATACCTTAAGGAGAGCACCCTACCCACCCCAAGCACTTCCCAAATCCTAATTCTTCCCAGTGGAGCAGCATTTGTTGGTGGCTTTTGTTGGTTGACTTTTGGTCACTTGGTTGATTGGATTGCATTTTCATCCAAAGAAAACTAATTCACTGTTATTTTTTTCATTTTTTTCCAAATGCTTTTGCTTATCCAAAGATTATTTGCCTAACAACTCAGGCTTTTAATCTGAATTAAATGGTTCAAACTAAATTTCAAGCATTTGTGATTTGGTAATCAAAAGTGTCTAGAAATAAAATGAGATACTGAATTCAGCTTTGCTTCTGAAAATCAAAGTTTTCTCCATGACTAATTTTTTTAAGACGCCTATCCATTTTCAGTCATAAAAATAGAGAAATTGATAAACCAATATCTGACACCACCCTGAAGATGTCTTCAGTCTTCTCACACTCTTCTGGGGATATTGTGTGAAATTACATGAAATTTGAAATAATTACCCTCTGTAGATAATCCTTTATTTCATGTATCCCCAGAGCCACACATGCACTAGATTTTTTCTTCAAACTTGAATTAACCCAGTCTTTGCACTGAATTCTAACAATTTCCTATATTTAACTGTTAGTGCATAATTAAAACCACGATCACCTCTCTTTTTCCTTTCTTAACCTTTCTGATCTTACTAGCATGCTTCAGATGATTTTGGTGCACACTCTGCACCCAGCAGACTCTTCTATGGGTTCTGTTGGCAAAACACAATTGTTACGACTTGATAATATTGGGGAACATCATACTAAGTGGGATGAATTGACTGTGACCTAAGAATTCTTATTTCTTCCCTGGTACCTGTTCAACTTGAGTCAACATTTATGCCTGCCTGACTTGATTGACAGCTAACTTTTCTGCTAAGATACTAACCTTTTTTTTATGTGTTTCCTGATTTGCATGTAAGAGACGTTTTACATTTCAGCTCTAAGCTACTGAAAGTTAGAAAAGGAAAGAGAAACAGGATGTTTTAGGAAATTATCTTTTTTAATTTTTTTATTTTTATATTCTGCATTTTGATTCATTATTCACAAATGGGGTACATCTTTTCATTTCTGTAGTTATCCACGATGTAGATTCATACCATTCGTGTAACCATACGTGTACATAGGGTAATGATCTCAGTCCACCATTTTTTATACCCTCCTCCTCCCTCTCATTTCCCCCTATGTAATGTAAAATTCCTCCATTCTTCTCTAAAACATCTGATCGATGGACTCTTTAATTGTGCTTAAATGAGTTTGGTGAATTTGTTACTAAACTGTGTAAATTGTAGCAAGAAGCAAAATTTTATCCACAAGTGAAAGTTACTTAAGGAAGGAGTCAATTTTACAAATCATTCTTGACAAGTCCAAATACCACACAAGTTTATCAATGAATAAAGAATCAACAGAAATGAAAATATCTATCTTTAATTTGTCATGATTTAAATATTGCTTTCCTTTTAACCATTGTGGTAATAAGTTTTTCATATTAGGTACTTTGATTATGTAATATCCGTGCCCCATGAGACTGAATCCAGGCTTTTAATATAGTGCTCAATAGAAGAAAAAAAGTTCTTTGACCAGGGCTGATATAGTCATCCAACATAGGTCACTATATTATGCATTTTTAAAATGCATTTAAGGTTCAGGCAAAACTCCAGGAAGCATTTGTGTATAATTTTGTTACCTTAGGATATCCTAAAAATGTTTGCACTAAACTAAAAATACTGGCTTCAGTTGCCCTTCAAAACTAAAGGGAGAATTAAAAAATAAATAAATATAAATATGTCTATCTTTCTAGAACCCATTAAGTCACTGCATATCTATATGTTTTTGCATGAAACTGTTGGGAAAAGGCTATTTATCATTAAATATCCTGTTTTCCAGAGAGGTTTTTTAAAAAGTAAATTGCTGAAGATGTTTTAGGAAGAAAAAAAAAATAACACAATCTCAATCTTTTTGCTTCCTGCAGAACATACAAATTGTAAAAATTCCTGCCATGCCCTCCAGGGTAAACAGCAATAGTGATATGTGTGCAGAGGGATGTAGGTATATCTTGCTGTGAACCTGGTAGAAAGAAAATCAGAGAGGTAGACATACAATTTGGGAATGGTGGCCTTGCTTCTCCTGGAGACTTAGATTAGGAAAGATGTTATAAACCATGTGGAGTGGGGAGCCCTAAGTAGTTCCCAGTTTCAGAGACTGAGAGGGAGAGTGCATTTGAACTTGAGACAGGGCAAAGAGCAGCTTTGGGAGGTCTAGCTGGAGTTGTGTAAAGTCATTGTCACATTCTGACACGCTGAGATGCTGAAAGTGCTTAATCCATAAACAACAAGAATTACCACTTCATTTCTCTATGCAAGCCACCAAGCTACAAAATGAAGATTCAAAAATCTAAATTATTCCATGAAATAGTGTGAGAACGCATTGCCTCGAGGAGTCACTGTCTTCACAATGACTCAGAAGAAAAAAGTGTTCACTTTGCTTCCCTTGTTCAAGTTCCTGGGGAGCAACAGAAGGGATTCTGGAGGAAGGTACCTCATGTGGGAAGACTTTAAAGACCCAAGTTTAAATGAAACCTGAAGTTCCTGACCTTATTTTGAAAGAGTAACTATTCTTTTTTGTTGTGTCCTTGGTCACCTTCATGCATGGTCATATTCTTAACTTCCCAGAAGCAAGTAATGAGAATTTAAGTCTAGCTCTAGGATAAGTAGAAACCGTGTAAACAATAAATACCAAAAGGCAGAGATGCTCCTAGCTCTAAAAATTAAGAACTGTAGCAAAACAAAATAATTTACTTCCACAATCTCATAAACATGCATGGTGTAACCCCCATATTTTCCAAGAACTGGTTTTTCCAAAAATTCATTTGAGGAGGAAAAGGAAAATAAAAGGATTTAAATGATTCCCTCAAGCCAACTCTGGCAAGGGCCAGTACAAAGAAAATAGCAACAAAAAGCAAAGAGATGGGTATACTTAGAATATCTGTTCATTCCTTGGAGGAAAGGAGGGATCTGGAAAAAAGAAGAAGAAGAAGAAGAAAGAAAAAGAAGAGAAGAGGGTAACCAGAGAAATGGAGGAGCAGAAGAAAAGTAGAATAGCCCAAATCATTGAAGAAAAAGAAATAAGGCCACCAAAGGAAAACTAGCCAGTTGCCTATTTCCTGACACCCTGTCCCTGCTAGGTACTGATATCAGCAAGCTCCTCCATGCTTGTGGAGTGACCAAGCGGTGGGAAGGTCACTTCTGGGCTTTACCATAGCAACTTTCTCCCATCACCAGAATAATTTGTAGCAAACACATTTCCGTGGTTGATTTTCCTGCATTTCTTTTCTCTCCTTTTTTCTCATTTTATCTCACACACTCAGCATCAGTGGATACACCTGGGTAATTATTAGACTTTGGCTTAAAGAAATATTGCTATAATATTTCTGGAATTCAAAGAACAAAGAAACACAAGTCAGGGAAGCCTTTTAGTTCAGAGGGAAGAATCATTGATATTTCACACAGTGTTGCAAATGGTTTTACAAACATCTGAAATCAATTATACAACAGATAAATTTACCTTAGTTCAGGGGGAAAAAAAGTCATTGAGGATATTGGGCAACAGAAAGACTTAGTAGGCAAGGTTTGAAATGTTGTTTTGGTGGGAAAATGGGACATCACAGAAAACAACCACCAATGAGGGGTTAAGGTGGTTATTGACCCCGATGGGCATGTTTCAGTCTTAGAAGTAAAGATCAATATGCTGGGAAAAAATTAAGTAAGGCCATCAGGAAAGAAGATTCTCCTAGAACATTCATCTGATTTGTTGTTTTCAAAATTGTAGTGATCTATCACTGGGCATGTTGACTATGGTTAATAGCATCGTATTGTCTGTTTCAAAATTGCTGCAAGAATAGGATTTAAATGTTTTCACTACAATAAAAATAAGTATATGATATGATAACTATGTTAGTTTGATTTAATCATTCCACAATATATACATCAAAACATGTATGCACCCCACACTCATTTATTTTAAAGTCACTTTTATGTGTAGCTGCACAGTGTTATTTTGTGTTAAGTTGCCCACCTAAAGGGCCAGGTGAAGATGCCAAACACTCAACAAACAAACACAATCAGCTACTCTATGCATTGCATTTTCTTTATAAATCAAATCTGACATGAATTTATCAGACTTAAGGAAACTTTTGTATACACTGTTCCAAAGTAATAATACTAATCATAATGTACATTATTCATTCAGACATTTCTGTGTTTTTAGGATTTATGTCTGAAAAGGTGGTACCTTGTGATACAACCTTAAAACTTAAGTTTTGTAAGATTTTAATACTTTATATATAATCTAGAGAAATTTGGAGCAAAACCCTACAATTTTAAATACCATGGTGATACTTGGTATTTTAACAATTAGTTAGGCAGTTTACCTTTGTATTTTACATGAAGTAGAGGATAGTTTTAGGTACACCAATGTGTAAAGGAAATTCTTAACCTACAAAGAAGCAAACTGTCTTTAAACAGATTACCAAACCGGTTGAAATACCATATATCCCAGGGAAACATGTCTATTCATCATAGTAGATCTTGGCTTTGGCGTGGCCACACTTAATTAATTATGTTATATTACTATTTATAATTCAATAAAACAATATTTTAAGCCTTAAAATTATCCTTTAAATTAATAAATAAAATTAATATTCCTATGTTTTAAAATTGCTTTAGTGATAGGACTCTATTCCCTAGTTTCATATTAATATTGACATAAGAAATACAAATATATACATGTATATACACACACACTCTTCTCTCTCTCTCTCTCTCTCTCTCTCTCTCTCTCTCTCTCTCTCTCTCTCTCTCTCCAGGGTTTATTTTTCTGTTTCTCTGATGGTTTTCTTTGTAGCTTCTCAGTCAAGGTTAAGTGACTTGTGCTTAGTAGTAAAGTACTGTTAATATGACAGCAATTTCTAGGTAGTTTTTAAGTCTATGCAACATAGACAGCTGAAAATGTTAGGGGAGAGTGGGATCTAAAGGCTGGCAGGACTTGGTGAGCTACCAGACTGTTTTCATATATGTTGAGAGGATGTTGAGAAAATTTTTATGATGTCTATGCATTTGCAATATACATGCTCATTCATTGGGCAAATAGCAAAGGTCAAATCTGGAACCAAGGTGGCCTGTGTAATTCTAATTACAGTTCTCAGAGCAGGTTTCCACTCCTAGTCAAACTCGGTGGAGATCTGAAAACATCTTGAACGTTTCAAAATATTACAGATCTTTGCAAATAAAGCTTGGACCTAGACTTGGGAGTTTCTGTTGCCAGTTTCTGTCTTGAGTGCGTTGCCGTGTTTACGCTCTTCTTGGCTTTCCCATCTTATTAACCAGCTCTCCTCCCAAGGACAGTGAAGTAGAGCAGAACAAAATGCTGGCTAGGGCTGCTCCAGCTTTGCTGAAGGGCAAAGGGTAAGTTACAGCCAGAGTGCACTGGAACCCTGAACTAACAAAACTAAAAACGGAGTTTCTTCTGCAAAAATGCTTTGTGTGTGAAAGATCATATTCAGTTTAGTAAAAGCGGTGACCTGTCATAACCCAATTAACAGCACCAACTAGTTGTTTTGCGTGGACACATCTGTGTTGTTATTCACTTCCGAATTTCCTTTTTCTTTTGTTTTTCTTTTTAATGACTAAACTGATGATAAGATTTTCCAAAAGATACTTAATCTTTGCTTGCAACCTCTTTCAATGTGTTCACTGTACAGATGAATTCCTTGACCTTAGGGGTCAAAGAATGCAGATCTGTTTTCTAAAAAGTTGTTCAGCCTAAATGGAAGTCCTCATCTGTAAAGATAGTAAAATGAAATTGTGAATTTCATTGCCTGGGTTTTGCTTGTGTTTTTCTTAGGCTCTTCCTTTACTGCCTTGGTTTTCCAAATGCCTTTTCTACTGCAGACTCACTCCTGCCTTTCCTGCTCATTTCTGTTCACCTCTCTTTCTTTCCTCCTGCCCCGTTTCAGGATACAGTACAGCCTGAATGTGGCAGACAGGCTAGCCGATGAACATGTTCTCATCGGACTGTATGTCAACATGCTCCGGAACAACCCATCATGGTTAGTGCAGGTTTGGCTTCCTGACTGTCCTTAGAAAGGGGATCAGTCTGAGCTGGTGACAAGGCATCTTAGCAAGGGGCTGAGTCACGGTATGCTGAAGGTGTCACAGAGACGCTTTTTACCTAATGCAATGTTGAAGTCTTTTGTGATGTTAGTTTAGATGTTTCCCTTGAAAATATCATAGAATTTGTAACCTTGTTTATATCTTAGCTAAGGTGAAAACTTGTGTAAATGGATGTTGTGCCAAAGATTAGCATTCAGGTAAATGTAGGACTCTGGGTCCCCCTGGCCAGTTCTTTACCATGTCATATCAAATGACACAGGATGGCGATGCAGGAATTTATCTCATTCCAAGGACATGCTGATTTGTGAAACGTTGCTTCACTTCACTTAACATAAAACTGAAAGAGGGCAAAAGTAATGTGATAGGACCATATGGAAATCACTTCTTTGTCTTTCAGCAATTCTATTACTTACAAACATATCTAAGTACCATGCAGATGAAGTTTGCTTTCAAGTCCCAGAATATACAAAGTTTATTTTCAGATTTGTAAATCCAGGAATTGAGATAGCCCTACATGATAGGGTAAAGGCATTCATGGAGTCTATTTTAATGGTGACATATGAGATTGGTGAAAGTTGCTTGATTTTCTTAATGTGCATTTGCAATTTGAATAAAAGTGAAAGGACAGACTATACACTTAGATGTATGTTTCCATCTTGGTTAGGCTACTGTTGTACAAGAATATTTAGCCAACCAATTCTGTGGAAATATTTTGATTTTGCTTAACAACTCCAATTTTCTCTGAGCTAAGGGTCCATGGTTTTTCTGAGGTTATAACGACTAAGTGAACCAGTGGGTTAAACTCCCATTAAAATGCTTTCCACCTTCAGCATTAGCAAGCAGGTCTTCTTTTCCACTTCACAAAGGCATCCCTGAAATACCTAATGTCCATTGTTAGATGCTCACTGCCCTCACCACTTAGTGTCATTAGACTGTTTCTAAAACTCTCTCTTCCCTTGACTATTTCCAAAGTTCCTTTCTATTACCGCTTCTGACACCTTAGATCTATTGTTTGCAAGATTAGCACAAGAGACAATTTTAGGTCTGATGAACTAGTGAATGTTTATTTGTTTCAATAGATAAATATAATAAATACCTATAAATTTGCATTTTTAAAAAACGTGTAAGTAGCATGTTAATATAATCCTGTAACCTGCTCCTTATGGAGATAAAAATGTGCTCTTCAGCTGACTAAGCCCATCACTTTGTTCAAATTCCCTGAGCTTCTGGATTCAGTAGTATCTACATTTTCACAGCTCAACCTCTCAAAACAAGATTGCCTTAATCTTATTACCAATAAATTTGGTACCCCAATGTTTCATGGAAGCTGAGAGAATAAATAATTATTTTAAAAACATCTCAATAATCTTGCCAGAATACAGTCAGTAGAGAGTCAATCAAAAGGCAGTGATGTGATGGTATACCCTCCTCTCCCCCATAATTCTGAGGGCACCCCAGTCATTTCAAACACTCTTCTTTGACCTTTTCTTAATTAAGGTTATAACAAAGAAATCTCCAAAGAGGAAAGCTCAGAATTTGTCACTACTAACCATTTTCTCTACTCAGGTGATTAATCATATTGACTTGATGGTCACTTGAGACCATCATACTATCTCAGCAGAGACACCTTACATCTGCCTGATAAAAGCTACAAAGGATTTGTATTTTGGAAACAAAACAAGATGTAAGACCAATTGATCAATGAAGCAGGCTGCCTTTGAACAGCTGATTTCATATTCCTCATTGCTTTTCTCGTCCCCTTAATAAGTTCCAACTTCTTCAAATTTCTCATTTTTTTCCCTCCATTTCCTTTATGTTTTATTAGGTCCTGACAATTTCTCATACCTGTCATGATTTTATATAAATGATACAATGATCTATCACCTTCTTTATTATCATAGCTCTAATGCTTGACCATCATTCAAAACAGTGAGATATAATAATGATAATAATCATAATCACTACTAATTTTAAAGCACTTCCTTCATGATAAGTTTTGCTACAACTTTATGTACATGATTTATCCTAGTCTTTAGAGTAAGCCCACAGAGTAAATACAGTCATTCCCATTTTACAAATAAGTGGAATCATTTTAAAGAGTTTACCTGACTCTTCCATACTCACATAGCTATTAAACAGTGAGCAGAGATCTTAACTATTCTCCATCCAAGTTCATGGCTACTGTGCAACATCACTTCTTATAAAACCTGGGTCAACATTGCCCTCTAGGAAGTTTCATAGGTAGTTTATCCACCCTGCAGCCTACACATATTTACTTCTACAGCTGCATCTCTTACTGTGTTATTTTTATTTCCTTTTAACAAATATTTTGAATACATCTAAGAATAATGGTGGTTGCTAGTAAGTTGCCTTCTATAAACCCAGCTCCATGAATTGCAACTTCTTATGTTAATTTTTTTCTATTTTAATTTTCTAATTTGTTCTAATTAGTTATACATGACAGTAGAATTTATACATTTTGATAAATCATACATACATGGAGTATAATTTCTTATTTTTCTGATTGTACATATTGTGCATATTGTAGGATCATATCGGTCATGCAGTCACATATATATGTGAGATAATGTCTGTTTCACTCTACTATCCTTCCCACCTCCATACCCCTCCCCCCTTCACCCCTATCTACCTAATATAAAGTAACTCTATTCATCCCTAGCCACCCCAACCCTTATTGTGAATTAGCATCAGAGAAAACATTCAGCCTTTGGTTTTTTGAGTTTTGCTTATTTTACTTGGCATGATATTCTCCACCTCCATCCATTTACCAGCAAATGCCGTTAAGCTTCTAAAAAGGCAAGAATTTTGTCTTCATTCCCCTTTATCTCATCAAAGTAGACAGAACTGAAATAATAAATTCTCCACTTAGGAAGTGCTTCAGAAATGACAGGGCCCTTTCTTTTTTTTTTTTTTTTAATTTATTTTTATTGTAAACAAATGGAATACATCTTGTTTCTCTGATTGTTGACAGGGCCCTTTCCCACATATTATTTAATTTACTTTCTCACAGTCCTAGAAGGTTGGATATCATTTCCATTTCCCTGATAAGAAAATGCAAGCCCCAAAACATTAAGACCTCATCCAAGATTACAGGTCAGTGAGGGCTTGCATGCAGGTCTTCTGAAACCAGCCACCATCTGTTTTCTTCCCCATTCCTCCAGTTCCTTGTCTGCATCCTTCATGAGATGCTCAGAAAATGGGCACCTCAGCTGTTCTCCATCAAAGGCTTTGTTTTTGCCATTATTCAGACAGGCTTCTGGGAATCTTATATTCTTCTATTCTATATTAACTACTTAACACCATGGGAAAGTGGCTCATTTGTAGGTAGTCCAGTGGTAAATTAAAGAAACTTGAGTCATTGCTGATTCTGATGTCAGATAAACCAAGTAAGTAAATAGCAACTCAGGGGAGAATTTCTGCTGCTGCCTTCCTAAAAAAAAAAAAATCCAGCAGCTCAGGAGGCTGAGGCAGGAGGATCACAAGTTCAAAGCCAGCCTCAGCAAAAGCAAGGCCCTAAGCAACTCAGTGTGACCCTGTCTCTAAATAAAATACAAAATAGGGCTGGGAATGTGACTCAGTGGTCGAGTGCCCCTGAATTCAATCCCCAGTTTCCCCACCAAAAAAAAAAAAAAAAAATCCTTATGCCTTTTAAGCACCTTCTCCAATTCATGAAGGAGGTATCTCAAATTGTACCACAGTGGGCTTTTCTGCCCTTCCCCAAACTTACCAGTTGTCTGAGTTTACCAGTAACTTACAAGGAAGGTTTGTGGCAGGCAGACCTAAAGACTAGAAACAAACCCAGAATGTCTACCTCTAACCATAATTATATTCCACATATTTATCATTCAGAAGTTTCTAGCATATTTCTCCTAATGCTGGAAGGGAGGGAAGGAAAACAGCTAATGCTCCACTCTGTAGTTCATTGTCACAATCAATGACTGCCACTTGGTTAGATTTCTGATCTCATAAAACTGGTTTAAAATGTTCTGTTTGTGTTTTTCTCCAGTACAAAGGACTGTGCTTTCATATTGCCAACAGATTTCTTGCTAAATGGATTGATAACCCAACTAGTTTGAAATTGTTCCACAATATTTTATGCTTGGTGAAAAAAAGACATACCACATTCTTCAAATGCCCATTTCTGGATTTCATATATGAGGTCTAAATTTTCATTAACTTGTCTGCTTAAAACTGTTGACTGAATTCCTACTGCACTTAGTTTACAAGCCCTCACCAGGGTCTACAAGCCTGCTTGTGAGCTACCCTCGCCTACCCCTCCCCAGCCTCAGCCCTCATGGGGTTCTCCCACTCCATCAAAATGTTTAGTCACATCAGCATTGGATCAATTCCTAAGTCAGGCCAAGCTCTTTCCTGCATCAAGCCCACAATGCTGGCTCTTTCCTCTGTCTAGAACATTCTTCCTCGCTCTACTGCTACCCATCTTCCATATGCATGTATGCTGACTCTTCTGGCTTCCAAACTTAGATTGAAGGCACCACCTCTGGTAGGTTCCCGTAAGTCACTGTCATGGCATACTGTTTATTTCCTTGTCATCACTGTCATCCTTAAGTGGGTGACTGGTTGTTTAGTTTACTATCTATCTTCCCCTCTGTGGGAAAGGATCCTCTTTAAGTAGTTCAGTCCCATCTCTCTGGCACCTAGCACAGTACCTGGTGCTCAGTATGTGCCCAATAAATGCCTGCAGATGTAGAATATTGATAGTGCTGTACCTAAAATTCCCTCTTATCCTTAACAAATTTGTCAGAATATGCAGAAATGTTTTTTACTAGTAAAAACAATTATCTTCGAAGAGTAGCCTTAGTACTCCTTAGTATAGAAATATAAAGTAGATGAAAAAGTAGAGAATTACGCTTTATGTAGATAGAGGTGGTAAAGGTGGACAGCATAAATGAGGGACTTGAACAACTGAAATCTGTTTTCTCACAGTTCTTGAGGCTGGAAGCCCAAGACCAGGGTGCCAGCAGAGCTGATTTTTCCTGACACCTCCCTCCATGACTTGCAGATAATCACCTCCTCACTGTGGCATCAAATAGTTTCTTCCTTATTACTATGCATCCTCAGTGTCCCTTCCTCTTCTTAAAAGAAAATCAGTCATGCTGGCTTATGGTTTCATGTAACCTTAATTACTGCTTTAAAAGCCCTATCTCTGAAATGGTCACTTTCTTAAGAACTGGGACATTAGGGCTTCAATATATGAATTTGGAGGGAAACAAAATTCATTCCAAAACACACTTCAACATTGAATCCACTGAACTGGGTGCCTTTAGTATTTTTAATACAGTAGGCTAAGATTTGATTGATTATTTGACCTTGATTGTAAAATAGTAGGTTGTTAAGGTCAGAGTCTTGATAAAGGAGTTTGAAGACATCCCTAAGAAGAGACATTATAATGGTAGGCTATTATTGTTATTATCTGTGAAGATTGCCATTTCATTATTTCCTGTCTTTTCCTTGCAAATCACTCATTAAAGGGTCATAATGTTAAGGTTTAGGAGGTGGATTGCCTCCCCATTCTTTTCCACCCTTACTCTCTCGGGCTTGCTGACTCCTAACTGTCTGAACAGTGCATTATCCCATAGCATTTTGCTCCCAACCACTTCAAAATATAGAAAATAGTCTGAAAAAGAAAGCCTCCAGTTAAGCGTTAACTAATAATGCCTCCCTAGACAATAATCCTTCCACTTGTATTTTAATAGAAGACCACAACCTTAAAATTAAGCTCTAGTGATAAAATACCTAGACAAATAGAAAAAAATACTAAGGAAAAATAGAGAAGCATTTCTGGTACCCTTTGGATCATGCCATTTGGGGGGTTGATTGTCCCACCCTGGAAGCCAGAAAAGGCCCACAAGAGTTCTAAATGTAAACGAATCATGAGTTTTCAGAAATCTTTGCTGAATCACAATTTAGTAAGCCCTGGCTTAGATGGGACCACTCGAGTGTCCTGGTATACCTTGTGAAATCACTAGCAACAGACATCAGCCATGCATATAGGTAGAAAATGGAGAGCTTTCAAAATAATGGATTTCTCCACTCTGAAAGGCAATCAACATGGCAGCCAGTTTTTAATTCATCATAATCTTGTAGCAAGATTACTGATAATAAAGTCTTGAAATGATTAGCTAGCAAGGGAGGAAGGGTTGGGATAGGTATGTATTTTAATGATTTAGGGATTATTGGCTACTCATTTTCAACTATTTGTAATTGAAGTCTTGAAATAATGGAATCTATCAGAAGAATGCCTCATTCACCTTTGTATAATTTAAACATACTGAAAAGGCATATGTGGACTCATAAATTGTTTGTGTGCACCAAGGGGTAATATATCACACCAGTTCTCATTCGCACAGTGTTGGGGGAAGGAAGACATGGAATATGAGTTATCGCCTACTAGATGGAGTCCCGTAACTTCACATCTTACATTGCCAGGAGGCTTTTTATTTTTTTAAATATAACCTTCATATTATTTACACTTGCTGGTCATTCATGATACAAAAAAAAAAAAAACACATCAAGAAGTTTTTATCAAGTTGTCTTTGTTGTTTATTTATCAAAGCAGTTATGAGTGTTTCTGTCAAAGTTACTCTTAAGCAAGCATTTCATCATCCTGGTCTTGAATTAATAGGCCCTGTTGTCTGCACAAACTGTGTTGAATTAGGCATATACTCTCCAATATACCAGCAAAAAGTGATAAATGTGTTAAAATCAAACAAAATGGGCTCTTTGCAGGGTAGTCATATGTTTGAAGCAAAGACCATTGTAACTTGCTCTTTCTTGTTGGAACTATGATAAGAAACTTAGTTAACCACTGCAGAATGCAGATATTGTTTTATAAAGACCAACATCTGCTATCAATTTTCCAGAAATAATTCTGTGTTTTGCTATAAAAATTATTTTCTTATTCCAAGTCTAAATTTGTGTGCTGATTGAGCTCTCAATCTACTTTAGGATTGACGCTACACATTCTATGAGTCCTGTTTCCTAAAATTTTTTATCTTCAGGGAATGTTTATGAAAATAAACTCTCATAAAAAAAATATGTGTTTTATATGGCTTACATCTGGGCTTTACTTCTTGTATTTGGATTTTCCATTTTGTCTTCAAGACCTTCTGGATCCTTCTATTAAAAGTTCTTCAATATCTCTTGGAAGCGTATAAAAATGCAGATTCTCAGCTTCCACCCCAAACTCCACTACTTCCCACTACAGAATTCAGAAACTGCCTTTTCAAAAAATCCCTAAGTAATAGCTCTGACTTTAAAGTTTGAGAAGCACTGCTCTGGACAGTATGATAGTAGGTGACATTTTTGAAAAAGACAAGAATTGTTAATGAATCTGCACAGGCTACTTATGAGACAAAATAGTAATATTGCATTACCTAACATTTTTGAGGTTTTTAAAGTGTTCTTCGCACGATGATACCTTGATGTTTTTTACATGTATCATCATTTGGACGAAAGAAAAGAAAAACCTCTTTCTGAGATTGAAGCTGTGAGTTGGTAAATAGGGAAGTTGGGAAATATTCTACTTTGTTATTGTAGCCCAGAGAAAGGGCTAAATCTCAAGTGAACTATTCAGGATTAAAATAGGTATAGTTTATATATGTGAGTGGTACAGTCAGAAGCAGAGATAATGAGGACAAGAGAGTCCTTCAAATGCACAGAAATAAATTGACAGTGATGGATTTAATCAACCAGGAGAGAGCTATTTTGAAGTGGCATGGCCAACATACCAGAAGTATGTAGTGATTTTCACTCATTTTCTCATCTTAGAACTAAAGTTATAAATTATTTTGCATGTTTTATTTGTGTGTAAATGCATATATAAATAGTTGTATGTTATTTATATGGATCTGAATCTTCCCAATGGATAATTCTTACAACCTTAATATTGGCATAGAAGCGTACCTTTTTAAATGTGTAATCATGAGTGCTAATATTTTAATTAAGGAACAAAAGTATAATAGCCAATGGAGAAGAATATTGTATGCTTGGAAATGAGAAGAACCAGTTTCTAATCTTGATTCTGATCTGATGTACATCATAATAACCCATAAGACAAACTAAGACCAATTAATCTGGTAACAGAGTTAGTACTATTGGTATGTTTCATAGAATTTTTTTTTAATAGCACCCAAAACTGAAGCCTCAAGGAAGGGCTTCAGAAGACAAAGTTTTGAGCATTGATAATTCTTCTACCTGCCTTGATTTCCAGGGATTCAGACCATCCTTATCCTACTAAAAACATTTTCTATAAATTCTTGGTAGACAGTAAACAATTATCATTAATGTTATGAGGAGCCAGTACTGTAATTCCACTTCTTTGTAAATATAAAAGGTAAATTACCTGGAAAATAATATTATATATAAGAATTATATTGGTTATCTATTTTTCCATAACCTGTCACCCCCAAAACTTAGCACCTTAAAACAACAAATGTTTATTAACTCATAGTTTCCTGGGGGAATCCAGGTTTGGCTTAATGAGCTGCTTCTGGCTCAAGGAGTTTCATGAGGTTACAGTTGACTTCAGACTGGGGGCTCTGAGCTCATCCAAAGGCTCTACCAGTTGGGATTTGTTCACCTGGTTGTTGGCTGACTTGAGGCCTTCATCACATCTCCTTTCCACAGGCATGCTTTAGACATGGCCGCAAACTTCCCACAGGATAAACAATTCAAGAGAGCTCAAGTGAATGAGATCCCAAAATCAAAGCCATGGTCTTTTCAGACTCATTTTTGGAAGCAACATTCCATTCCTTCTGCCATATTCTATTCATCAAAAGCAAGTTAGTAATGCCAGCCCATACTAGAGGGGAAGAAATTATGTAAGGATGTTAAAACCAGCAGAAGAGGTACTGGAAACAAACTCCAGCTATTTTTTTTTCCTCTTTCTACTTGCTTTCATAGTTTCTAACATTATGAATTCTGTCCATGCATTACTCATATAATAGGGAAATTAAAATATTGACAACAAAACTAAATTAAAGAATGTATTTTTATATCAGAAATGTTGATTACAAAACTCATTTCTCTTTGGAGCTCTCTTAGTAAGATGATTGCATTGAGCGAACTCAGGATTTATTATTTAACTTCTTGTCCCCATCTTAGATTCATGTCATGAATCAAAGTTAGAGATCATTAACCTGGCAGGGTTTTGTACAGTTTGCAAATTTTTGGCATTGAAAAATTGAAACAGGAAGGCCCCCTGATGGTGAGATGAATATGTCAATCTTTCTCGATTGTCTAACACTCTACTTCTTGCTCTGTTCTGGATAGTATGCTTGAGAGTTCAAACCGGCTCGATGAAGAGCACAGGCTGATCGCCAGGTACGCAGCAAGACTGGCAGCAGAATCCTCCTCGTCTGTAAGTAGTTTGAGTGAAAGGATTCATGTGTTGGCATCTGGGATCCTTGAATTTCACATGCCATGTCCATTTTTATCATTACAGCTGATTCTAATTACCAAGAAAATAGTACTAATTTATGGGTTCATGTGTCTGTGTTACATTTATGGCTTCTTGGTAGTAGGGAATTCTCACTTTTAAAATGGGAGACCTAAAGAAAAAAATATCTACTATTATGTGCCAATGTGGACAAACTAGAAGCCCCACCCCACCCCCTTTACCCTGCCCCATCCCCATATGAGGACACGAGGAAAGGGATGAGGACTGGTTATGATTCTTCAATGAATTTAAGGCAAGTATGTTTAGCAGAGATACTAGGTTAAAGGCAGAACAGTTGCAAGTGACACTTGAAATACACTAGTAGAGGAAATAGGGCTCAAATCTTTCTCCACCTGCTTTTATCTCTAAAGCAAAAGCAACAATTTAACACTGTTATTTGAAATTCATCTACACTGAACTGCGAGTGAGCTGCTATTGATGCATCACAAAAAACAATGAGTGGCAGAACATTAAAGTGAGGAATCTGCTACCTGCCCCTCTCACAAGGGATGTTGCCATTATCGGAGCCCTTCATGCTGAGCAGTTAAATAATGATCCCAGATGGGAGCCTTGACCTATTGCATTAACGCTGGAACTTGCTTTCTGTGACATCAGCAACTGTTATATTGTTAGAAATTACCATGATCTATAATGGGAAGGGATGCAAGCAGGCTAAAAGTGCACTATATGACCCCAAACCCAGACATGGTAAAACAGAGATTGTACTGGACTCTGTGAAATCTTAAATGCTATAATTAAGAAACAATTGTGCTAAAGAAAATTAGAGTCAACTGAAGGAACGGGAGAATTAGATTTTAGAAGTAACCCCCTTGGGGGAATCTACTCAAAAAGGAAGGAAAAACAAGATTTCTGGCAAAATCTATTTTCCAAGTTTTCTGTCCTTTTTTCATGCATAAACCTCTGTGGACAGAGGGTAGAGACAGTAAGACATAGAATTAGCAATGTGGGCTTGTGAGTTGGAGTCCTAGCTGTCCATGACCTCGTGCAAGGCACCACTTCTTTGAGCTCAGTTTCCTCATTTGTAAATAGGTATAACTATAATTATTATATATACCAGGGCTGCATATTATTAGGGTCAAATGAGATAATAAACTACAAATGTGGCACATAAGCTAATGATCACAAAAAATAGTCTATGGTCCAAATTTTCCCTGCAGAAGTGTCTTATGTGGCCCGCACAGGGCTTTCAAATCGTTATTAGCTGTCAGTATTTACAAATCAGACAGATAACCTTAATACGCTGAATTTTTAGTTTATCTTGAAAGACTAACAAGAACAGGTCCCTGTTCCTCGTAGCAGCAGACATCTGGAGTAGGAACACTCCTTTGCTTATTCTGGACAGGGAGAGGTGGCGAGATCAGAAATTTATATACCAAATTTCAAGTGCGATGATCTTATCTTTTATGAATAATATTCTGAAAATTTGTTTTCCTCTGACTCTGTCTTTTCTATCCGTTTCTCTCTATGCCATCAATTAAAGAGGCTAAATGTAAATACATAATGAAAGTATGCTAACTCAATAAAAATTAATAAATATCTCCCCTTCTTTTTCTTTCTCCCTTCATCTCTACTTTTTGCTTCTCTTAATCTGCCTATATTTCTTTTTTCTCATCCAATTCAAATATTTTATTGTTTTCTTCTTTCTTGTTTTTTTCTCAAAAAGACCTGTTATATAGCTCTGACCTTCCTTTTATTATTTCTTGTATTTATTGACTTTAAATTCTTAGTCTTAATTTTTAAAATCAAGTAAGTTAGATGCTATATATTTTTACTATTCAAAGAAAGACTTTTCTATTATTTATGGATTGGTATTGTTTTCTCCCTATGTTGATGACTATCTATTGGTTACAAATAAATTAAGAGACTTCTTAACTCTTGAGGAATTAATAAACTACCTTGGACCAAATTCAGCCCATTTTTGTACATGAGCTAAGAATAATTTTTAATTTTTTAATTGTAGAAAAAAAAAAGAAGAGTCATATTTTGTGACAAGTGAAAATTACATGAAATTCAATTTTAGTGTCCATAAATAAAAATTTTATCAGAATACCACCATCTCACTTTTTAAAAACATATTATCTTTACATGCCATAGCACCAGCACTAGATAGTGGCTACTTTATGGTTTCTTCCATTTTTCCACTTTTCAGTTATCATTCTAATGTAGCAAAAAATCATAGCTTGAAGCATTATGGTTTTAACATTGTTAGGCCCACTCAACACCTGCTTCATCTAGATAATTACTGATCCATTAATATAAAGAGCACACTGACTACTGAAATCCATAACTTGCTCAAATAAATTCCCTTCTTTTATCATGCTTAAAACATATGGAAGAAAGAAAAAATTAATGTTGCAAAATCACAGGGAAAACATGGATCATAGGTCAAATCTGTCACATGCCAAATTCAACCATCAAAAGCCAATTTATGGTACAGAACACAGAACCTCAGAATTTTTCATTAGCAACACAGATTGTTTCCTTATTAAAAGGAAATGCAAAGTAAAAATCACAGGAGAATTTTAGGAAAACCAGACTTTTACTATTCTGAACAGTTAGGTTTATGGGCATTAAAAAACAGGCTGTACTTCTCTATATCTTCTGGTTTAGGTAGCAGGTGCCATTTTTAAAAGCTTCATGTTCTTTGGTAGAAAAATTATTTATGATTTTTAAAAGTAATGAAAATTGGCTTGAAGGAATTTCTATAATGTACCATGGAACAAATAAAACAAGACTAGTATCTACCTAGTCTGACCCCTTTTTGAAATAAAATAATCCCAAATAAACAAACCCTTGAATGAATATATACACACAAATATATGAATATATATACACATATGCAGACATACATAAAAATATGATATAATAGGATTTATGATATGTATCATTATATGAGAATGGAGAAAGCTGTGACTGCATATATTTCAGTTATTAAAGTTGGTTGCATGATTGAAAATAATGGGTTGCTATGGTATGAAGGTGGAAGAAAATAATATATATGAATCCATGGATATAAAATTGCATACATGAATAAAGACATACATGAAAGCATCTTGACCAAAAGAAGAAGAAATTAACTGTTTTCAAAACTATGAATTTTTTGTTAGAAATCTACTTTTAGTTTTTTAAATACTTTTATTTTTATTTATTTACATTTTTTTTGATGTTGGGGATTAAACCCAGGGCCTTGCACACACTAAGCAGGTGCTTTACCACTGATCTACATCCTTAGCCAAAATACTTTTATTTTTGATACATATTTATGGCATATTTATACATATTTATACATATTTATGATATATACATATTTATGTGATATATATACATGTTTATGTGTATATATATGCAATGCATAATGATCAGATCAGAGTAATTAACATATCCATCATCTCAAATACTTACCATTTCTTTGAGTTAGAAACAAAATCCTCTCTTCTAGCTATTTTGAAATCTACAATAAGAATGATTGAACAGTAGTTCTACAGAAAGAGTTATCTCAACAGTAACATTTTTAAACCCACCTATACAGACAGAATAATTGCCATGAGAACACTTGGCAAGAATGAAATAGCTTCCCAAAGACTTCAAATCAGAAAGCTGAAAAACAATTTTTCCTGTTTTGCTTATTTACCTGCCAACAAATTATGTTCTGTTGTTCACTGCATAGGTGTGTTCTAGATCTGTAGAAAAGTTGGTTCTTAGGAAAGGAATAGCAATTTAATTTTGTTTTTGTCCTTTATTGTGATAGAAATAGTTTTCCCTTCCTTGTCGGTCCATGCATCCCGTTTTTCTAAACACATGTGGATTCACATTCCTAGTAATAAATCATGTGAACTACATATTTTACAGCAGCCAACTCAGCAGAGAAGTGCTCCTGACATCTCCTTCACCATTGATGCAAATAAGCAACAAAGACAGCTGATTGCAGAACTAGAAAACAAGAACAGGTAAGGCTTTCTAGACATGCTGGCTTTTTTGATCAATCTGTGCTTTCATTAATAACCTATGGTCTGGGATTTTCACCCTGTATGCAAATTTAAGGGAAGACATCTTGAATCAGTGACACTGGCTTCTGAAAAGCTGAGTCTTTATATCTTCAGTCTACAGAAACTTCACTAGAAAACTTTGTGTGTGTGTGTGTGTGTGTGTGTGTGTGTGTGTGTGTTCTGAGATGACAATACAATTAATGCTATACTTCTTGAATGTCTTATTTCCTTTCTCTGACACATCTGTTTTTATTAACAAGCTACAGTGCAATAGGGTCCTCCTGGGTCCTAGGCAAAGTGTATCCCTCCCAGCCAGAGACACCATGGAGGCTCACCAAAGAGGCTTCCTGTAAGGACCCCAGACTACAGAGGCACTTGGAATGATATCACCATCACCCAATTGTTCCAACCAAACATCTCCACATCCATTCCATCAACAGGTCCTTTCTACCTATTCAGTACAGATTGATTCTATTGATTCTATCTCCATAGCATATTCTGAAAACTATCCACTTCATCTCCACTACCAACACCCAATCCAATCTGCCAGTTTTTAACACATGAATCATGTCATGTTGTTGTTCCCAGGTCAAAACCCTCTGAAGACTTTCCATTACATTTTGATTCAAACCAACTTCTCTTTTCATGAGCTTTAAGGTCCTACCTCACCTGGCTCCTGCCTGCCTTATCGACATAAGATCCCCTTGCCCATCACACTCCAGATTTGAGCAGCTTCTTCATGTCTTACATGCTTTGCTCTAATTGCACTTGCAGCCCAGAAAGCTCTTCCTCTGGGTCGCTGAAGGATGCCTGCCTCCAATTATCCAGGACTCCAGTCAAATGCTACCTCCTAAACACCATCTATCTAGTCTTGCCCACTACTTCCTACCCCAACAGCTCTCTATTACATCTCATTCATGTGTGTGCATGCATGTGTGTGTGTGTGTGTGTGTGTGTGAGAGAGAGAGAAAGAGAGAGAGAGAGAGAGAGAGAGAGAGAGAGAGAGAGAGAGAGAGAGAGATTGAGAGAAGCTCTCTTACCACTATCTGAAATAATCTTATTAAGGAGTTTGCTTCCTTTCTTATTGTCTGTCTTCCCTCATTGAAATGGAAGTTCTTTGAGATCAGAAGCTCCCTGGGGCCCAGAACCATTCCTGGCACATTGGAGATGCTCAGGAAAACCCTGAATGAGAAAATATTGAATAATTGAGTCAGCTCTCAAGCTCAGTACTGAGTAAGCTCAGCACAGGAACGATTCATACATTCTCTGTTTCTTGGAATGGCATTAAAATATCTACACTTCATCCCATTCTTAAACACTGATGTCACTTTTGAAGTTATGGGATAAAGGAGGAGGGTGTGATGATAATTTCATATGTACAGACTTTTACCTGAGAATTTTGGAGTAAATGCATTTACTTCAAAGCATTCTTTAAAGTTCTATAGATAAAAATTTAAAGGAAAGTGCCAATTGTTGGCACATTTTCATATTTTTTATAGAAAAACTCTTTTTGCTTAATTGTCCCAGGACTGATCTCTCTTCATTAGGAGACTACAAATTAGAATGGAAATAGCCCCATAAATGTGACACCAGGATTTTATAGCCTTTAAAATTATTACTGTATGCTGACCTCCCAAAGAGATGTGCCCTATATGATCCCTCTCAACTTACCAAGTAATAGGAGGCAACATTTGAAAAGGGAGAAAATGAAAGCATGGTGAAGAGTTAGGAAAAAAAATACCCATATAAATTGGAATTTGTTCAGGATAGTTGCAAGTCTGTGAAACTGCTTATTTTATTTTGTATTTCCTTTATTATATCTACCATGTGAAAATAATTGTCCTAGGTCAGAAAGAGTGTTTGAGAGAAGGCAGTGATTTCAAATGAGCAAAGGTACTTCATAGTTGGTATGAGAAACAATGCAAGGAAAGGAAAGGGCAGGTAGCTGGGGGCCAAGGTCAGGTGGGAGCAGGGAGGCACTGGAGAAGGCACGTGAACTACCAGAAGGAGGGTTCAGAGCCAACACTGCAAAAGAATCACTGTGCCACCCAGGTCCCTGGAACTGCTGTGTGAGTATGGGTGGTGAAGGGGAGTCTCTGAGGTCACGTTCAGATGTTGTCTTGATGCCTTACACCAACTTGGGCACCAAAAAGAGTACCACAAAAGAAAAATGAACCAGTTTAAAATTCTTGACTTAATCTAATATTTCAACTCCTTTAGGGGAAAAAAAAAACCTTAGCAAATATTAGAATTTAAATGTAAGGGTTTTTTTCTTCTTTTTACTCAACAAAGAAAACCTATAACATGTGACAGGAAAGGTTTTTCCAAGTGAGTCAGTCAGAATAACAGACATCAGTACATCAGTGAATGCCTCATAATAAAGTCAACAGAGAGAGCTAAACAAGAAAGCAGGAAAGGAGGGACACATGGATGGACTCATCTTGAATTGGAAGGCCATGCCAACTTGAGGCCTGATTGAACTGTGCCCAAGTAGAGGCCACTTTCTACAGAAGGATTTGACTTTCTAGATGGTCCATTTGTTCTGTTTCTGACAGGCATCATGCCTTACCTACTTCTCCGACCCTTAGATCCTTTTCTCTAAAACTTGCTATGACTGCTACCTAGCAAGTTGTTATTAAATGAGGAGAGGTTCAAAGCTGGGATTAATAACATCCAACCATAGATTTCAGGTGTCAGAAATAAGAAATCTGGGTTTTTGTTTCAAGGTGTGAAGGTGTGATCCACTTCACCATCATTGTGGCCTAGGAAGGTGCAGTAAACTTTGTAGAGAAGGTGGGTTTTTAGTGGCACATTTAAAAACAGTGAAATTTGACCAGGCAAGATGGAAGAGAGGTTTACAAGTAAAAATATCCATAAACTTTGAGAAAAGTGCTGAAGACACTTGTCAGGCCAGCACCAAAGGGTAGAGATGAATAGTAAAATGGAAACATCAATATACAAGTCTTGTAGACTAGGCCAAAGAATATAAATTTTATAATGTCATGATGGAAAGCCCAGGTCAGCACATATTGCATTTGTAAGAAATTAGGTAGAAACTGAAAGGGATGAAGACTACATCTACTTTAAGTAGATGATGCTGAGATAGGATTAATGGAACCAAAACAGGAGGTGATTAGAAAAAAAGAATCAACACTTATGGAATGTTCCTTTATGAAATTCTTCATTGTTCACTTCTTACCTTTCTATCAAGAATTTTCCAGTATTAATCTTCATGCCACCCAGATTTTCTTTCTTTCTCTGATCCCCCCACTTCTGCCCTCCAACTTTCTGTCCTAATATAAAGAGGAAAATCAGAGTTTGGATTTCTAAATAAGAGATACCATGTCAAGGTCAAAGAGATGTTTGTGCAATATCAGAAGGAACAAATCAAACCTGATCTGAGTTTCCACAAGGGTCAACCTCACTCTTACATCCCTTCTTAGAAAGAAAAGACTAAACACTCACCGGCCCATGGAATATCTCATCTTGGTTGCAACATTACCCTGCTCTTCCACCTCTACAGAGAGCCTAGTTTTCCCTCTCAATCCTCTGCTTCCACTGGGGTATGGAGATAGATCACTTGAGGGGGAATAGGCATTTCCTTTGAGGAAAGACCCCAGGGAAATCTGCCTTCATGTGAATCTGTTTCTGATTCCAAGAAGTAATATGAATATTCTAACTACTCTGACTCTACCTCGATACCATTCTTTATTGCATGCTCTGCATATATGTTTCTAGAACCAGAGAGAAAAAAAGAAGCAAGAATGAGAAGCAATGGTAGAAAGAGAATTTCATCCTGTCCCTGATTTCTTTCATGATTCCTAGAGTTTTCAACTTATCCCTGAGGAGTAGCGAGTTCATCCTGAACTCATCTCTCTACAGATGAGTCTTTGCAGCCTCATGCTCTGCAAAGACTCCAGGGCCCTGTCCCAGAAGATTATTCATGTCACACTCTGCACCATAGAAACTCACTCCGGGTCTCACGGGTGACAGTTAACCCAACAATCAGATCTCTGAGTTTAAGAGGAGGATAGTTTCTCACTTTGCTTCATGACTGTGTTTACCCTAAGTAATTCATGAACATGTGAGTTAACTTTCCATCACTGAGACAAAATACCTGAGAGAATTAGCTTAGAAGGAGGAAATGTTTATTTTTGACTCATGCTTTCAGAGGCTTTAGTCCATGATCAGATGGCTCCATGACTTTTGAGCCTGTGGCAAGGCAATACATCATGACAGAAGTACATAGGGAAGATGTGTTCACCTCAAGGCAGCCAGAAAGCAGAGAAAGTAACAGACCCAAATGAAGGCAGATATCCCAGGTATTTCCACAAAGGAAGTCCCAATTCCCCCTCAAGTGTTCTATCCACATACCCCAGTGGAAGCAGAGGATTAGGAAGGGAAAACAAAGTGCTATGGAGAGGTGAGAGAGCAGATTCACACTACAACCAAGATGAGATATTTCATAGGCTTGTGAATCTTTACTAATATCTCCTTCAAGGGCACACCCCCAGTGAGCTTCCTTCCTCCCACCAGGTCCCACTTCCTAAAGGTTCTACCACTTCCCAATAGTGCCACAGGTTGTTGACTAAGCTTTTAATACACGGGCCTTTCAGGGACCCCAGATCCAAACTACAGCACCCTGTCAGCCATGGTCATTAGAAGATAATGTTTCCTTTTATCACCCTGGGAGGAGACAGTGGGGTTAGTATTTGCAGTAGCTGAACTCTCTGGAGCCTGCCTAGGCTAGACCAGTCAAAGCAAGTCTCAGAAACTGAAGCAGTCTGACACACAGCATCTGAAGCTAGCCAGCCTGTGCTCAAATCACCTCCAACACTTGTTTGTTCTGATACTTGAACATGTCTTTTAACTGCTCTATTCCTTGATTTTCTCACTCTTGAAACAGAGATAATAATAGTGTCTAAATACCATAGAATTGTTATAGCGTTAAATAAGATTAAAGAAGTCAGCACAGTTCTACCAATGCATATTATGTATTGTACATATTTTTTTTCTTACCAGACTTCTGTAATTGAATGACTAAATTACACAGTCCAGCCTTTTCTCCACACCCATGAAAGGTGTAATGGTTCACTGGTAATTAGCCTCCTGGTCCCGCTGTGTTTAGGAAACAGACATAAATTAACCCCTTCCAATGGAAAACCATGGAGCTTCTCTCTTTTGGTTATTTGGAGAAATAATAAATTCTTGTAATCTATAGTCACCTCCTGTGCCATAGAACACTAGAACTTATCCCTTATTAACTATATTTTGGTACCTGTTATCCAATCAAGAGGAATATGAAGGTCCCAATACAAAAAAAAAAGCTAGTTACCCTGATTTAATCATTACATATTACGCATGTGTATAATTATCACATCGTACCCTGTATAGATGCACGATTATTGTGTCAATTAAAATTACTTTAAAGATGGAACACCATCTCCCTTGCTCATGAGTTTACCTTCCATTCTCAATCTTTGTTCTGTCTTACTGTGACTTGTGCATTTTGTTAAGTGGGAGACTGACACCCCCAGTCCCCAAGAACATGTGACTTGTAACCTTGCTTAATGGCTTCTGACTCACTTAGGGGTAATTGGCTTTGTACTGGGTGCATATCCTTTATGGCCAGCCTAATGTTCACCCAAAATCAGGGCAGCCCAGGCCTAGCATCAATTATAGGTTGACATGTCTCACCCCCTGACAGAGGTCACACCAATAGCACTCTGTGTCACAGACTCAATTACATGAATCCTTTTAGAAGCACTTTCCTTCTAAGGCTGCCCTTACTGAGACCCGTTGTTAAAGCTGAAAATGTTAAGAAAAAAGAGCATGTTGCCTACCTGGGGGCATCTAGGATAAATTCAGTGAGAAGAATGTTATTCTTAGTGAGAGAATGAGATTATTTAGTTTTGTGAAATGAGCACCATTTATCCTTATTTTCCCTCCAAGCACCTCTTACTTGATAGCTGTGGGTACTTTATGGTGTCAGAGTGTGATCATAAATAATGGGAAGATACACTTTTGTCTCTTAAGCAGTGCACTCATCAAAGTTGGACACATTACCACAGCACTCCGTGACTTACTGGGGAGATGATTAGGTCCTGGTGATAACACCCCATGACATCCTGCAGGGACCTCACCCACAGCACTCGCATGGCTAGGCCAACGCCTCATAAACACACAGAGTCTGTGGATGAGTAAGGGTTGGTTCTGCTCCCCAACAGGATGATTCCTTCTCTCTCTGTTCTGATAGATCAATCTGCTCAGATGCTAGTGTCCCAGAAGTTAACTAACTCTGGTTTCTCACCTTCTCCTCTTTCCCAAGAGAAATCTTACAGGAGATCCAGAGGCTGAGGCTAGAACATGAGCAAGCCTCTCAGCCCACACCAGAGAAGGCACAGCAAAACCCCACCCTGCTGGCAGAGCTCCGGCTCCTCAGGTAAGAGAGGGCCAAGTCATCTCAGGCAATAGGAATGTTTGAGATCTTGAATACGGTCTGACAGTAACTGATAGCCAGGAAATGGTCCTCGGCCACTACAACAGCCATTATTTGTTTCTTTTTTCTTTATTTCATTACTATCATCAACAACATCATCATCATCATCATCAATCATCCTTATTATTTGTACTGGGGATTGAACCCAGGGGCATTTTACCACTGAACTACATCCTCACCCCTTTTTTATTTTACTTTGAGACAGGATCTTGCTAAATTGCTGAGGTTGACCTTAAACTTGAAACCCTCCTGCCTCAACCTTATGAGTTGCTGGAATTATACGTGTGCACCAGCACACCCAGATATTTGGTTTTTAATAAGATACACTTAACTGCTGATATTTGGACAATTTGGAGAGAAGTTTATGCATTATTCTTTTTTATTTATACTTTTTATTCATTATTTTTAGATAAACATGAAAGTAGGGTATATTTTGACATATTATAAATACATGGGGTACAATGTACAATCCATTTCAATTTTGAACCCATTCTTATGGTTGAACATGATGTGGAGTTACACTGGTCATGTATTCATATATGAACATAGGAAACTTATGACCAATTCATTCTACTGTCTTTCCTATTCCCAACCTCCCTCCCTTCCCTTTCTTCCCCTTTGTCTAATCCAGTGAACTTCTGTACGTACCCTCCCTACCCTCCCTTGTTATGGGTTAGTATACATCGGAGAGAACATTCAACCTTTGGTTTATGGGGACTGGCTTATTTCACTTAGCATGATAGTCTCCAGTTCCAACCATTTACCAGCAATTGTCATAATTTCATTCTTCTTTATGGCTGAGTAATATTCTATTGTGTATAAATACCACATTTTCTTTATTCATTCATCTGTTGAAGGGCACCTAGGTTGGTTCCAAAGCTATTGTGAATGGATGTTATTCTTTTATTAAATACAAATAAAAGGAAAGTATTCCTTAGATCTGAAAAAAAAATCTCACTGGAAAAAAATTTTAACTCAGCTCTTTTCACTTATTGTACTATCAGCAACATGTTTATGTTACAAATTCTTAACAAAACAAACACATAAACAGCTAAATAAACATCACAGTTTTCTAAATTTGAAATTTTACATGCAACTCATAAAAGGTAATGGTTTTTTAATCGAATTCATGATCCCTAAAAGCTTTACAGACAGATCTAAAAAATAAGGCATCATATGTTCTTACTCTGCAAATGAATGAAAAAGCTTACTCTTGTCTGTCATAATAGAATGCTTTGGTTGAAAGGGACCTAGAGAGCCATCTGACTCAATCCCTGGGTTTCAGCACATTATCAGAGCCAGCTGGGGACTAGCCAGCCTTAGATCAGGGCCATAGTTGTCCCCACTCCTCCCATGGTGTTAAATGCAAGCCTTATTGTGGGTGCCCTCTCTTCACCCCATCAGAATGACTGAGCACTCTGCCTTCAATATGGCAGGTACTCAAATGTATCTGTGTATCAAACAACACAAGAGCAAATTCAAAGGCCTTCCCTCTTCTTAGAAATGGCATGCTGAGCTTTCACAAGGCACTTTTAATTAGCAAGAATTACCTTTTTTCATCCTTCCATTTGGGTGCCAAGGACATTCCAGGTATATATTTATAACTCTGAAAAATGCTTTTTTAATTAATTTTTTATTTGTTCTAATTAGTTGTACATGACAGTAGAATGCATTTATATATTTTGATAAATCATACATAAATAGAGTGTAATTTCTCATTTTTCTGATGGTACATATTATAGGAGTACAGATGCCTCTTCTCAGAAGCTCTTATCAGAACTAGTGCTATTTTCTTCCTCCATTCAAAGCAACCAAATAGAGCAGGTTCTGTGTGACTGTGTTTGGAATTTACCAAGTCCCTATTGATTACAGTCATGGATGTTTCTGGGGTTTCCATCCCACGCTGCTTTTCAGACATGTTAACAGGTGAGCACTGTAGTCCTCCTGGCCCAAAGCTGCTGGCCTTGCCTTCTCTCCTGCTGGGATCCGCTGTTCCTCTCCCAAGTTGATGACTGGAGCAGATCCTGCAAAACCTTCTCTTGTGGGAAGGACATCTGCAGAACCTGCAGCTTCTAGGGGCTGCTCAATGTGGAGAGATCACTCATACTTTTGGATAACAAATTAATTCAACAAAAGAAACAGCAATTCTTCCTTCTCAGCCTGTATGGTTTCTGCCCTGCCCTCAATGCAATGTATGAGAAATTCTTGCACATTCTACTGCACTGTTACCTAGAAGAGGTGGAAATGAAAAGGAAAAAGCGATATTTCATAGCATCCTCATTAAAAGCATTAAAAAGTGAAAACCTATTTAACTGTTCATTGCCATAGAAGGTCATGTTGGTCCTCCATACTCACAAGTTGGAAGTTAAATTTAATACACACAGAATAGAACTGAAAAAGCCCAGGTGGAAATAGAGTAGTACTCATCTACCAGGATCAGAGTAGTACCTTGTCTCTGTCTGAATTTTTTTTATCTTTTCCATTGTTCATCCCATACACCATTGGAGATGACTAAGAACTTTTCAAAAGCAGTTTCATTGGTTCCCCCATGTAGCTTTCTTTTCTGAAAGTATCCTGTTCCATATGAGAGATAGTCTAAGAAGTCATCTGAATAAATTTGGATCACTGTAACATATTTTCCAACTGATATTTCTTCCCTCCTTAATGGGTCATTGGAATAGACTGATAATTCCAACCACCCTCCTGGCCCTGACTTGTGAGCATCCTGTGACTCCAGCTGAGCCCAGGCTGTACTAAGAAGTCTGGATTTGCCAGGAACTACGTTGCCATTGGCCTTCCTGTCAGCTGGGGGTGGCAGCCGACTTGCTTGCCTGCCTCCATATTCTACACGTTTCTTCTGCCTTGAAGGCTTTTTCTCTAGATGCTTATAAAACCACTAACTCTGTGCTGAGCATTTTCACAATTTGGGGATTTCACAGATGCCCTGACACCCCAGATTAAGAAACCTCGTTCTGGTTATTCTTTTATTCTTGTGTCATTTCAGACTTTCAAAGCACTCCAAACGGTGGCCTCTTGCAAAGTTACCTTGGCCCTGCTCACACTGAGAGTGGCTATGTGAGCTCCTTTCCATAGCTGCCATAGAGGTTCCCTCTACTACATCATTCCTGAACCTCTTGCATCATTTCTCAACTAGAGAAATGTCTTGCAGCTGGGGGCAGGGGAGAGGAAGAAAGGAGTGGAGACTTGCTTCTCATGAATGCATAGTTTTATTTTTATCTTAAAATCTCTGACTTTCTAAATGATCATGTTTCCCTTTTTACTTTGTCCACAAGGAAACTGCATGCCACGTTTCCAGTCCAGATGTGCTCATACAGCAGGCATTTCTATTTGCTAGTCTGACACGTATTACATACTAAATTCTACATGCACTGTTCCATGTAATTACCATGAAAAATCTGGGAGATAGACAATATTATTACACTCCTTTTACAAATGAGGAAACTGAGATTCACAGAAGTTAAATAAAAGTTGCAAGTACATACCCCTTTATTCCTCAGTATATGTATGTGCATATATTTTTTTTTCTAAGAAAAAAATTTATATAATCATGTCACCATCCTCAAATCCAGGAAGTTAGTATGAATATACATCATTATCTGACAGAATTTCAGGAAGAAAAAGGCATTCCTTTAGAGAGGAATGCATTTTAGCTATAGGAAAATAAAATCACTTTGTAGTCTTTGTTTTCTCATACCCCCTTGGAATGGTGGAGGCTACCCTGCAGGTTTGTAATTGGATTCACATTTGGTAACCACTGATGAAAACTCTTACAGAGAAGATTGGGAAAGGCATTATGAAATGATTTAAATTGAATTAAGAGATAAGTACTATAAAATAAATGTACAATAAGATTAATTTAATGTTGACTGACGGGTTAATGTTGATACCCGTTAACTTTTTCTAATATGGCTTAATGCCTCTCTTAGTATTTCTTACCTACAGTGTTACAAATTTTGCTCTGACCTTCTCAAGGTGCTCCTGTGTACAAACAGGCAAAAAATTATAAAGTAGTCTTAAGACAAAAACTTAAAATAAATCAGAAACACTATCTACTCATGTCCCAAGTTTTCTGTGAGTGTACTTAGAACACCATGAGCACACAAGGTCAAGGAAAAACAACCAAGGTCAAGGAAAAACAACCAGTGGAGTTGCCGTTGAAGAACAGTCTTGAATGGGGCAAGACTTACACAATTAGAATGCTTCAGCCCAAAGAGACAAAGACTAAAATAAGAAACCACTAAAGCCTACAAAATTATGATGTTCCTGATCCTCTGGATTCCAAAAAGAGGCAACTATAAAGGAAATTAAAGGAAGAAGTACTTCATGAGTAAGCCATATGTAGCAAGAAAGGCTAAAAATATAAATATAATCAGAAAGGATTGAGAATTTTATAAATTTAAACTTACAATTCTTTGTCGAGAAAGCCTATATGAAAGCAAATAAGAAATGTCTCATTTATACCCGTAACCTGTCTTCCTATAAGTCTCTTTCAACTGAATGATTCACAGACCTAACTCATTGTGACATTTTTATATTGTCAGTTTTTTATTTCAAGGTCTGTGTGAAAGCTGTACTTAATATGGTATCTGTGCCACAGAGACTAGCCATATTCATTCACACATTAAAACATACATGGTTAAAACATCCACAGATTTTTAGAATATAAGTTCTTATATTTAAAATTCAAACAAATCTTTGGGGCAAGAATCAAGTACATATGTTACTTACTCACTAAATGACCTTGAAATACTATATTTGAAGTTGATTCAGAAAGCATATGTATCCTTCAGAAATATGAACCATTGGTATTAGCCTCCTTACTATTTCATTTCTTTCCCCTGTTAAAGATATTTTTGATACCTCTTAGTGTCAACATAAACAAGAGAATGTAGATTGTCTTTAGTGGTTTCCATTCTTGCTGAGAGTTTAATAGGAGTTCAGAAAAACAAAACAAAATTAAACAAACATCTCATATATCATTTTCAGTTGTAGAACAATAATGGAAGAACTTCTTTATTCTGACTTGAATTTATCAAATCAAACTTAGACCAAGTAAATTGATTATAATAAGTATGCTCCATTAATATTTCACCCCTGAAGGGTACCATATTATATACTGAGGGTGGAACAGATTTTAAAAGTACATTTATATAAATCTGATTTCCAAAGATTAAAGTAAACCCTATTTTCTGTGAATTTACAAAAGATGGCTTGGATTTGGAGGATCTATAGGATTGGCCCTTTTCAATGACAATTTGGTGCTTGGGTTTTTGTTGTTACTATTGCTTTTGTGTCAAGAGAAGCCAATGACACAGAATGGGACCTGCTGTATAGTAAGTATTCTGAAAATATTTCATTAAATGATTATTTAATTCAGGGTACAAGGATGGAAAAGTCTAATGTTAAATTCTGTATAATTTAGTACAACTTGAACAAATCAAAGTACACCTCAAACTGCAATTGGTCATTCATTTGAAGACAATTACCTGCCTGGTAACCATATCAAAGAACTAGCGATACCATTTTCTGATAGTCCACTGGTCCCACAAAGTTGGGCAATGTGATTAGCTCAGTGAGTTGAATGCTGTTTCTAATGACAATTGCTTCTTTCTCAGACAACGCAAGGATGAGCTGGAACAGAGAATGTCTGCTCTCCAGGAGAGCCGGAGAGAGCTAATGGTCCAATTGGAAGGTCTCATGAAGCTACTAAAGGTAAGACATTTCAAATAAATATTTCCTAGAACTATTACTATTTGTATTACTTCATTTGTAAATTTTTTGTACATAATGTGCAATGGCTTTTCTGATTCCTATATGTGATTTCCCCCAAAATGTTGTTACAAGCTCAGTTATGGAACTATTCCTTAGACCCATGAAACAACAGTAGTCAATTATAGAACTTATTCTTACCTTTTCCTGGACCCAGACTGCTGAGGACCTTTATGGGGAAATTTTTCTTGGCTTGTTCTAGTTCCTTTATGACCTTGAAAGTAATAAAATGGGATTTATTTAGAAATATTTTATGTTTGATCACTTTCGGTAGTTCTGCCCAAATTGAACAGAAGCTAATGTCTAATTCAGAAAACTAAGACATAGCCACTAGACAATCTTGGTGATTATAATTTTATTAAGAGGAATAACTTAGCCAGGCACAGTGGCACACGTTTCTAATCCCAGCAGCATGGGAGGCTGAGGCAGGAAAATCCAGAGTTCAAGATCAACCTCAGCAACACAGCAAGGCCCTAAGCAACTCAGTGAGACACTATCTCTAAATAAAAAATATATGTATTTTTTAAAAAGGGCTAGAGATGTGGCTCAGTGGTTAAACAACCCTGGGTTCAATTCCTGGTACCAAAAAAAAAAAAAAAAAAAAAAAAAAAGGAATAACTTCAGTAAAATATTTTATCCCATTTTTATGACTTTTTCACTTTTTTATGACTTATAAGGGCCTAAATGCAAGTTATAAGTGGGAATATTTCCTTGGTCTTCTGTAGATAGAGGTTTTAATAAGGTGATCTGTGGAAGTCCTCTAGAGAGTGCTGTAATCTATTATGATTCTCATTGAAAGTGGCATTCCTTCTTCCGTAAAGCCTATTTCCTTCATCAGTATACATGAAATTACTTTTCATACAAATTATGGCCATGTGTCCACAGTCAGCTCAGAAGTGTCAGTGCTGTGTGGTCATCTGTCTTATGTAAGCAGGTCTGACCAGCAGGGATTGGAACTGCCACGTTCCAAAGGCAGAACTGGAACTGGTGGTGGGCGAGCAATGAAGGGAGCATCTCTGGGCAGCTCATGGGAGGCAGGACATCCTGACTTTCAGCCAAGGACCCCCCCATCCCCAAAACACCATTATTTGTCACTTCTGTATTATCCTTCCTTTCTTCTTTTTTTCCTTCCTCTTTCTTTATTTACTTTATATCCTTTCTTTGTCATTCTTTCTCTCCTTTCCTTTTATCCATCTTTCTTTGTCTTTTGACTTTCTTTCATTTCTTTAATAAACTTCATTTGAAACCTCCTGCATCCCAGACACTACACTTGTAACATATATTTCTTCATTTTTCTTTACTGTTTTATTCTTAGTCAACTTTTTTTTTAATGCCATTTGTGTCCTCTTTAGTAATCTGTTGGGAAATGTTTTATCTTCACAACAAAATTTACTCTATGTGCTTTAGACACATAAAGTGTAGAATTCAGAGTTGCCGTGTACTATCTATGGTAAGACAGGACTAGATCATAATAACTTCCTGCTGTTTTTTGCCTATTATCTCATTTGATGCAACAGAAAAGCTCTTTTCTGCTTCCCTTTCCAAATATGTCAAATGAAGAGGTCTGAACCCATCTTGCCCTCCACCAAATGACAGGAAACTGAAAAATGCCCCTTCTGGTGTTTCGAGAATTTCTGTCACCCTGACAATGGAAGTAATGGGATAGGAGTCCATTCATGTCCAGCCATCTTGGTGTCACCTGGTGTCACCTGGCCCAGTTGAACACAGCCTTTTATTAAGATGTGCAAGCACTGAGATAGATAGATGGTATTGAGAGATGGTTGGACATGTGAGCAAAGGAATGGGTCTGTCATCTCAAATACTGAGATTGATACTTAGGCTTGAACTGGAGTGACTGAGGTAGCAGAGGCCTGGACCTACCTTAAAGCTGTTGATGTTTCCCCCATCTTGCCTTCCTTCACCCTGTGTGCCTGCTCTTACTGGAACCCTGGGTAATCTAACTGTTATTGATTCAATCTTTCTGTAGGAAGAAGAACTGAAGCAGGGAGTAAGTTATGTCCCCTACTGCAGGTCTTAACTAACAGTGGAGGGGCCTGCCGTCCTGCTGTTTTTCTCATTGCTTTTGCCTCTAATGTATGTTCATGCTTCAGTTTGGAAAGAAAAAAAAAAATCATACTAATTTGCTTTCTTTTCAATGTAGTGCTTGAATTGAGATTATAAAATTTAGCATCTTTTTATAACTATCATGGCTGTTGGCACCAAAAGACCTATTACATCTTTTAGAAGAGGGAACAAATTGTAATTGGTTGGAAACATTTTAGATCCCCAGGGATACAAGTTTCAAATCAGTTGAAGCTTTTGGGGGGTTGTTGATCAGACCCCTCTCTTAATAGAATGACCGTGTAGTTACTAGAACTACACGGAGGTTAATGTTATCCCAAGACCCACAGCACACAGAAGGGAGCCTCCACATACTCTCACACCATGAATATTCAGTTCAGTTTCCATTCTACTGAAAAATCCCCTTTCATCACCTAAGTTATTAGGCCCTTTCCCCCATTGCTCACTGAAACGTGCTCAATCATGTAAAAGACTGTACTCAGTAACTGACTGCCCACTCCCCATATTTTTTATTCTTCCCCATTATAGAATCTCAGCTGTTGGTTGACAATAACCTCTAAAAAGTAGTTAACTTTCATTCTTTCTCTTATCACAAAAACATTTCTGCTCTGGAATTTCACAAGTCTGGCATGCACATTTATTTTCTGGATATAGGGGGCATTGTGACTCCCTGACCATGTCCTAAAATGGAACCCTGTTCAGGTTCAGAATCAGCAGAGAGAGAGAGAGCAGCATAATAAACAATAAATTCAATTAAAGCAAAAGAAAAGCAGCTTTAATGTCCAGTGCATGTACCAAACTATGTATGACAATATATGCCATTTGCTAGTGTTATTAAAAAGTTTCACATTATTTCCATGGATCAATTAGGACTACAGCCTGTCCAATATCAACATATCTTTTAATTTTTCTGTATACTCTTTTCTATATTTCATTGTGTGTGTTTGCGTGTAACAAAGAATGTTTGCAAAATGCTGGACACATTTCTACCCCTCATTCCCATGGTCTGTAAAAAAGGAAAGTGTTAAACCAATCTGTAATGTCAGACAATAAAAACAATGTGCTACATTATTTTGTATTTTGTGAAAAAAATTACTTTACTAAGCTTAAGTCAAATTTTAATGAGGGACAGTCTGCGTGGGTTAAGGTCACACCACTTGTACAGCCTGTATAACTGCCCATAAATGCATACGTGGAGTATTGCTATTATACGTTCAACACACTTAGATCATGGTAGAGAAAAATGCCTTACTTATAATACTTCTCTTTGCAAACAGCCTCTTTTCTTTCCTGTCTCCTACTTTTGCATGTGCATAGAAAAAAAAAATACTGCTCAAATATAACCTTCCCCCTTCTGGTGGAGAGAGAGGGCAATTATACTGTAGTTGGTCAGCCTTGCTTTAACCCTTTCCCAGGGGATCCTTTCCCTACATTTTCAGGCAGCACATTCTTGAAAGGGTCCCTAGCTCAGGATCTTTATAAACAGGTGGACACACGGAGCCAAATCATGGCAGTACCACCTCACCTTCCAGCCCCATAGCCTCTCCAGTTTCTGCACCTTGGACAGTCAGCCAGCAGTGGTACTGAAGCATTGGAACCTGAGGGCATCAGTACCACCCAGATGTCAGTTAAGCATTGTCTGGGTGTTCAGAGATTTTGCCTGCCTGCTTTATCTATTTGCTTTTATGCTCAAGCCTTTCTTCAAAAAGGACCTGGAGCAACTTACAACAAAATATATAAACGATGACTCCGTGAAATTGAAATAGAAAAATCTAAAACTAAGGAAAAGGAAATGCAAATATGTTAATCATAAGGGACAAGGATGTTACTCTGAGCTTTCTGGCAATGAATCAAACAGGAAAATATGATCTGTGGTTTTATCGGTATAGAAATACCAATTTTCAGCAGAACAAAATTTCTGTGGCATATAATACAAAAGGAAGTCTTCACTGGGAACTTTAGAGAAAGAGTACTGAAAAATAAAGTGGAAAAATGCAGTCAAAGATTTCATGTGGCTGTTTCTTATACTGACCTTCAGTCAAAATTAAAGACAGAATTCCATAAAGCCCAGCCCTGTAGAGGAAGTTCTATAAAGAAAACAAATGCCATCCAAATCTATAGACTTCTCATGGTATAACATGATCTAAGGAGAGAATTTAGAGGTTTTAGATTGGTATCTGCTTCTAAATTCTGTTTTTATTTATGAGCCTTTCCCCCTTGGGGACATTCTCTTTGTAAAATCAAACTTAAAACACCCCACACAACAAATTGTGCTTGATTTAATAACCTCTCCATGCTTTATCATAAGTCTGTGTGGTTCAATGTAGTGTTTTATTATACTGGTATATATAATTCCTACTTATACTGTTTCTTGTTATGGGTAATGCATGAATTTATCCCCCTTGAGGAGAGAACATGAATTTTTAAAAAATAGTGCCTGTAATATAATATGATGATTATGGTATCACAAGCAATAAATTTCTTTTTTACAAAACTTGAATTGAAGTTATCCTACCCTCTTTCTTCTTTGTGTATCTTTAAGATTTATTGAAGGAACCATAAAAAGAACAGTCATAAAAAGTTCAATAATGAAGGCAGCAGCTGGGATGGAATTGCAGTAACAATATGTTCCTGAGTTTCTGGTATACTTCCAGTTCCAAATATTATGTGCCAGACTGACTGAGTTTAGAAAGTAAGGTCTCAATAATAATTTTCTTACAAAAATTACAAGACCTGTATCATGGTGCTCTCTGCTCTTCACTCACAGCTGTAAGATCTTGAGTAAGTAAATGAACTTCCTGATAATTTATTTCAAACATACTGATAATATGTGGTTCACAGAATTATTTCACATATTTTAAAAAATTATGGATATGAAAGCACTCTATAAAAATACTAGATGAATGTCAGCTGTAACTATGTAGGTATGTATATGTATCCAAAACTTTTTAAATTTGACCCATAGTTCACACACACACATACACACATGCACACACAATGACTCACACACTGACTTCCTTCTTTACAGTTAACTAACAGTGTCTCCATCAGGAAAAGAAATTTGAACAAGATTTAAGTTTGTTCATATTTCTTGTAAGTGCTTGTAACAATAACCAAAAAAAGAAAAACTACTTTTATTTTAGAAATAGTGATAGAGCAATCCAATAAGATTTTCTTTTCCCATTTCTGGTAACATAGATATGCTCCTAGGTATGCTAATCATTTCAGAGTGTTGCTGTCACCCCTCTTGGAGGAGATGTTTCTGAACAGCCAATACTGGGGAAGGCTGAAAGTGTTAAACTTTCTGTACCATGTTCAATGTGAACTCCAAGATCTTTTCTGAAAGTTTTGTTTGTAACACACATTTTTTGTTTGAGAGAGGTGATTGGCACAGGATGCATATTTTAGTCAAGGATCAAAATAGAGTTTGTGTTTATTTGTAGTGAATTCATTTTTTGAATTTACAGCAAGGATTTACTACAGACTTTAGAATCAAATTGTTCCTCATTTGGGAGAATAATGTATGTACTTTGATATTCCATTGAACAATACAATTTAGTGGAGAAAAAAATGATCAAATGTCATTCCAAACTCCATCCCCTGTCCACATTCTCTTCCCTGTTTAAATTGGATGGTCCAATTAACTCAGGAAATTCTTGTCCCTCGAGTTCCAATTTCTCCCAGACACATTCTGGAATATGAACAGACTGGAAAGGACCACTTTCACCAGCCTAGGTTTCTCCTTCCTTTATTTCCCTTGCTCATTCTCTTTGGTGAGTTTTCTATGGAGTCGAGGACCAGTCAAAAGTGAGGGAGGTGATAATTGACGTCACAGGTGATCATCTGCAGCATAAACACTAATATCCAGTGTTTTAAAATGTACCTTTTCAGATTGTACCTATCTTCTTAAAAAAAAAAAGTTGGAATTCATTCATTAGTCCTAGAGAAGTAAAAGTATTTCTGTGCTTAAAAATCCTGGAAGATAACAGACCCTCTTTACTAGTTCAGGATAAAGTCTGCACCAAATTTCCCAAGTGTAGCTCCTTGCCCTTCTCTTCCTCATTTTTCTCTGCTCCCCACAAGGAATCTGGTGCTGTGGCTACACTGGCCTCCCCAGCATCCGCACTATACCCCTCACGCATCCCATGCCTTGCTCAGGCTAGTCCAAAACCCAAGTGCTCTTCTCTCAATACTCCGTCTCTCCTGCCTGGATATCTCCATTGTTTGAACCCAAGTGGAAAAAAGCCCATTGCCTGACCAATCAGAATGAACCACCTCCTCTGTGTCCCACAACACTTTGTACACGTCCTTCCCTTTAAGAAGCCATGTTATAGAAATCACCATCAATGCCATGACAGTCGGCGAACGTGTATGGGAGGAGATGACAGTGAATGTGCCACAGGGCTTTGCTGTGCCTTTCCAGGCTGCTAGGTGCCACCAGGCATGACCAGGCTGCATTCTTAGACAGACCTGGAGGCAACCTTTCCAGGACTTGGGGAGTGGGCTGCATAATGCCCTGCCTTCCGTCGGGGTGGGCTGATTCAGCAATTAGACTGCTGCCCCTTTGCTTGAAGCAGCCTTCGTTTCTAGAGCTGAGTAGAAACTAAAATACTTCCTGGGGAAAAAAAATCAGAAAATTTATGGATCTTGTCAGACTTTTTAAAAATTGATACAATAGCAGGTTGAGTGGACTCAGAGGATGGTGTGTGGAAATTAATTTTTCATTTATTCTCTAGGAAGAGAGCTATTTTAAATTTGCCAAGTGTGATATATGCTTTCCTTCTTCAATAAATCAACTCTCTCCTTGGGAATTTTAGATCTATATATTGATCTGCATGGACCATTGTCCCCTAAGTCTTTGCTCCATTAATCATTGAGTAATTTCCAGGGGAGTGTGTTCACAGGGATTATTCAACTCTAAGTCCTGTGAAGTTGTTAGCAGATAACTATGCTTCATGGTCCAGCTAGAGGCCACCCTTCTACAGGAGTCACCGCCTATGAAAATGAAACTCAGTGTATCATCACTGATCTGCTCCAATGCCAGTAAGCAACTATCCTTTCCTAGTACCCCTACAAGAATGGAACAGAGGGCTAGGGAGATAGCTCAGTCGGTAGAGTGCTTGCCTTGCAAGCACAAAGCCCTGGGTTTGATCCCCAGCACCGCAAAAAAAAAAAAAAAAGAATGGGAACAGGAAGCAAGAACAGAGGAGGTGTTTTCCACACCAGTGCTAGGAAGGTACCATCCATCAAACTGGGCAGTTCTCTGACAAAGACATGGGGCCAGGATCACCCAGGCAGTCAGCATCCTACCCCCAGAAATCTGGATAAGGATGGATATGCCTTGAGAGTTGCAAGTTGTAGGAAAGATGCAGTTGAATCTTTTAACACAGAATCTTCCACCTAAATTCTTCACATAATCAGACTGCTTGAAATTGCACCAATTAGGGATTCATTTGGGAGATGGTAGCTATTAGTCATTCACACATTGGCGTAACTTAGAGTCAGTCAATTGTTTTTCCCTTAACACATAACCACAGCCAATTATTTTTCTCTTAACACAGAACCACTCATGGGAGTTTCAGAGAAAAGAAACAGAAAGGGGTAGGGAGAGATGGCTTTGAAGATCAGGCACTAAGCAGGGAGGGACTGGGCTGAGAAGACCTTTCTGGGAGCCCAGTGAACTGAGAGCCGGAGACAGGCTCACAGAAAGGAGGAAGGGCCAGATGTACACCTTGGTTACAAATGCCCCACAAGCCTCCTATGCCAGAGAAACTGGCATAACAGGTGTAAGCAGGGCTGGGGTCAATACAGCCCCAGTACAACCACTAAAATATGGAAATATGATCCATAGCCCATATCTGAAATCATGGGGTCCTGATATGTCCCAAATTCAGAAGTGTCCAGGTTTTTGAAAAGCAGAATGATACAGATATTATATCAACAGCTTCATGTTTCATGAGAACCAAATTCATTATGAAGCAATATATTATTGGCAAGAATTTGGGGGAATATCAAAATTACAGAGAAGAGATTGGGGGAGGTCTGTATTTCCGTATTGATGCATGAGCAGCCCGAAGGCCCCCTGCCATTGGAGCACCCACACCCCTCCCATGATGAGGATGCTCTCCAACAGCACACCACAGTGGGACCCTTTTCAGCCTGCAGTTCACTAAACCTTTCTAGATGAATCACAGAGTATGTGATGACGACAACATTCACACTCCTGAGAAGCAGCTGTGCTGCCTTGGGAAAGCCCTGGGTTTGTGGTCTAGGGGCTGGGGCTGGGGGTCCTTTTCATCTCTGCCAGTCACTATCTCAGAGACCTTGGCTAATCCAGTTTTCCCCTTGGAACCTCAGTTTGTCAATCCATAAAACAGGAATAATAATACCTTATTTGGTTGTTAGGAGGATTAAGTGAAGTATGCGGGGGCGGTTAAAGACAGACTACAAATCATACTTAAATATATTATCATTCTACTACTATATGAGGAAAATGGAACAAAAAATATATCTAAAAATGTTTCATACATTGTAAATTACATACAAAAAGTGATATTTTATTATTATTGTGAACTTCCTACCAAGAACCTGGCTTCCTAGAGTTGATGTGAGGCCAAGAGGAAGCTACTGCTACCAGCACTCTGTCCCACTTCCCATCTCCGGTCCCCACTTCCTGCTGTGACTAGTTCTTCGGTTAAGAGGACAGTTAAGAAAGACCCAGGAGCCCTGCTGAGGGCCCTGCCTTGGAAAGGATGCACAGGAGTGGTGGTCCAGCCAGGCAGCACTCAGACCACCTACCTGACATCTGTCTCCTTTGGGGGACACGCCACCAACCATAGTCCCTCCTCTAGCCCAGAGCACTCAGAGCACTGTGGGCTCAGCCACCAGCTCTGCCACTCTGGCTCCACCTCCTGAGAGCAGTTCTTTTCACTCTGTGAGCATTGGGGTCCACAGCTGCATATTTAGAGGGATAATGCCTACTTCACAGGGTCATGGAGAGCAATCAATGAGAATGTACATAAAACCCTTTGAATATCACAAAGCACCACTCAGGTGTGCAGTTATTTATGACTGGCATGGGAAGCTGGGGACACAGCAGTAGCTCACAAGGTTTCAAGGTAATGGGGCTGAACTGCCAACGTTCGCTGGGAAACCAGACCCCTCCTTGAGCAGGCTGAGGAAAGCAGGCTGCAAACATCGCAAACCAGCAAAGTTCTCTCTCCCGGGCCTGGAAAGATCATTGCAAGGTACTGTTGAGAGTGAAAGAATGGAATCCTCTGCCCTTTGGGCGCCATATGAGTTCTTTTCTGTGCTCTGTTCTGGTTTGCTTCATTTGAAATTCTGGGTTTTTCCTCAATTTATAGTTTTGACAATTGTGTGTGAGGCTGAGCCCTGGAGAGCTAACGGCATGGCATTCACAAGATTGATGTTGTGTATTTTAACTGCAAGCAGCTGAACCCAAAGCAAAGATCTAAATAGAATATTCCAGACCATCGCTCTCACGGTGCATGTCTAGGAGTTTGAATGGCTTACGATGAATCTGTGGGCCTCGCAGTGGAAGAATTCTCACCCTAGCTGGCCAGAGTGACAGACGGGGATGAAACTGGCTTCCTAGAGTTGGTGTGGACCCCTAATCTGTTGTGTTTGAACTTGAGGGTCTCCTTGCATTTTCTTACATGCATGCTTGATTGTCTTCCTTTGTCTACTAATTATTAAAACAGGGAGACTATTTCCAAGAGACCTCATTGTAGAGACAGCGTCTTAAAAATTCAAGGTGTCACAGTGTCGGAAAGGTTTCATGCCAAGTGCAAATGCAGAGAGAAGGGGCTTTTAGTTGTTTTCTGCTTTTTTTTTAAGTTTATCATCTCAGGCATTTTATTATAGTAACAGCAAGCTAACTTATACTCCATATGAATAACCTTCCCTAATTCCCATAACACTATGAAGGATTGTTTTCTACTTCTATCTTTACTTCTTTTAAAATTCTACTATTCTCACTCTCCTGCTAGAATACTGTTTTCTCACAGGCAAAGAGAAGGACATTCCCTGCAGGAAAACAGTAACCAAGAGTTAGAAACCAAGATTTCTGGAACCCCAAATCACAATGAGATATCACTTCACGCCAGGAAGAATGACAGATATCAAAAAGGCAATAGATATGCAAAGAAAAGGGAGCACTTACACACTATGGATGGGAGTGTAAATTAGTATAGTTATTGTAGAAAACAGTATGGAGATTTTTCACAAAATTAAAGATAGAACTGTCATATGACCCAGCAGACCCATGACTCAATATTTGTCCAAAGGAAGTGAAAGGAGTATGTCAAAGAGATATCTTCATTCTCATGTTTATTGCAGCACTATTTCAAAAGATGGAAAGTATCAATGAATTAACAGATAAAGGAAACGTGATACACGTACACATGGAATATCACTTAGCCATAAAAAATAATGAAATCCTGCCATTTGCAACAACATGGATGGAACTGGAGATCATTATGTTAAGTGAAATAAACCGGACACAGAAAGACACATACTGCATGATCTCACTCACATGTCAACTATAAAAAGTTGTTCTTACAGAAGTAGGAAGTTAAGTGGTGGTTGGCAGAGGCTGGGAAGAGTAGGAGAAAGTGAGGGATGGGAAGACTGATCAGTGGGTACTAACTTACAGCTAGGAGTAAGTTCTGCTGTGCTATTGTATAGGAGGGTGACGATCACACCCCACTATATCATGTACTGTGTATTTCAAACAACCAGGAAGAATTTTGAATGTCTTCACCATAAAGAAATGATAAAATGTTTGAGTAGATACGTTTAAACATATCTGATTCAAACATTACCCAATGTATACATAGATCACAACCTTACATGGTTACTGCATAAATATGGTACATTTTTACATTTTCGTGTACCACTTAAAATAAATTTAATTAAGCAAAGGGGGAAAAAAAAGAAAACAAATTTCTTTTTTCCTCTTCCCCATTCAAATCCCTGAGTCGCAGGGTAATTTGACACAATCAGCTTTTACTGTAAAATAAAGATTAAACAATTTATACCTCACTTGATTCTTAATTTGAGTCTTAATACACACAATACGGCACAAGACATGATTTAAACTGCGAATTCTTCTCTAAAGATGATGCCGGTACAGAAAGGTTGGACATTCAGGAAGAAAATTTTCTGCCTCCATTTCAAATAGTCTCCTACTTTGTATTTAAAACTTCCTCTTCATTGTGTTTTTACTCTACACAGAACTTTCTTCAGGGAGAAAATACATACCTTGTAATTATCTCTGATTAACAAGAGCTTCATCATATGTACACACATCTCATATATTGTAGTACAGTGCTGTACTAATATTCTTAGCTTTCAATATTTAACCCAAATTTCAGATTATATGAAAACAGGATCCTATATCACCTACACCCAAAACCCAGGTTTAAGATTACCTACTCAATGACCTGAGATTTCCTCCTGCTTTGGAATTTTCTTGTGTTTAACTTTAGACCAAGGCATTGGGATGGCATATGGCATTTTCTTGGGAAAACAAATTAATGACTCGCCTTGTCTCTCCAGACCCAGGGGGCAGGCTCTCCTCGATCCTCCCCCAGCCACACCATCAGCAGGCCGATCCCCATGCCCATCCGGTCCGCGTCCACTTGCTCCACCCCAACACACGCGCCTCAGGACTCTCTCACAGGGGTCGGGGGAGACGTACAAGAGGCGTTTGCACAAAGTAAGTGGTTTGCACAAAGTAAGTTCTCTATTTTTTGCTGTGGTTTACTTTTAATGGACAAATAGTTCACCAGATCCACTGAGTGATGGATAGTCGCCAGAGCCACTCGTACATACCCCAGGGTTTCCTGGGTCAGAACCAGGCCCAGGCATCTTAGAAATCCTGTTTTGATTAGTTCACTGTTGGGCCTTACTGTGGTTTCTAATACCCTGCCCTATTCCTCAGTAAGTCTTTGCTGCTCAAGGCACAGGAAATCTTTTAGCCAGAATCCAAGGAACCTTTAGAAATGCATTTTAACATTCCGAAAGAGGTTATTTCATTTCTTCTCTTTACAATTAAGCAAATTCAAGAATCTCAGCTGTTTAGCTTTGAGGTGACAGAGAACTCATAGTCATTTTATAGACTCTCTGTTGAGATGTCCTAAAGAGAGGAATCATTGCCTCTTTGGTAATGGAACTGCAAAGTTAGGCCTCCAGGGTCAGCAGAGGACAACAAAAAGGGATGGAGATGACAACCAGCACTCTACACCTGCAGAAGTAGGGGGCCCAAGGCAAGCGACTTAAAACTTTCTTACAATCAATTTTTAAATTTATAGAGCAACAAATCAACAACAGAAAAGTTCCTCCTATACCACTTTTCAATGAATAGTTTTTTCCTTCTCAACTTTTGGCTTATACATAAATACATATAATTGTATGTGTGTAGGACACATATTCTTTTTTTACACAAATCAGACCAAGCACTGCGTTTTGGTCTACAATTTGCATTTTCTTTTCGTGAGTAATGTGTCATGAACATTCTTCCAGGTTCTCACATAAAGATCTAAAGAGAAGAAAAAGGTTTGATTCTTACGTTTTAGAGTAAAAGGAAGCACAAACAAAATCAAATGATAAAAACAGAATCAAGGAAACCAATTCACAAACAACTATAGAAACACAAATCTTAAACATCACCTTTTACCTTGCAAAATTTATAATTTTTTTAGCATCAATAATATGCAAAAATAGCCAGTGTGAGGAAACAGACACTCTCATCCTCCACGTATGAGGGTAAAATCTTAACATATTTTAATGGGAAAGAATAACAGACTTTAGTCTGTTTCAAGGGAAAAAAAAGAGAGTCCACAGAAGGCTTTTTCTTCTGAGCATTGAATATGATTCAAGAGCTGTTTATGTAATTCACAAAGGAACATTCTCTTTTATAATTGTAGAAGGAAAAATATGCTTTCTCTAAATCATCTTTTAGAGAAAGTATAGTATTTTAAATCAATTTGTGCTTTCTATTATAATTAATGTTTTCACCCAGCTACTTTGATTTTCTGATTTAAATGCATTTATTATTTTACTTATTTAATATTGCTTTCTGAGAAATGACAATGAAATGGGGCCTAAAAGCAGCCCTTAGCTCAAATGTTCATTCTGAATAAGGTCATTTGTAAGTCAGGTATTTGGAATCCTGTGTACTTTTTTCCAAAGATATTATGATAATTAACCCTCTATTCCATCTCTACCTTGCCCCACTCCCAGGACAGCCCATTTAGCCCTTATTGAGCCTGAAATATAAGAATAATCTTTTTCTACCATAGACTATGTTCCAACTTAGTCCAAGTTCAAGTTCAAGGTACCTGCTATGCATCTATTTTGGCATTAGGAGCAAGAATCCTAACCTTTTTTTCATATTCTGGGAACATTCAGAGCATGGGCTTCCCATTCCCAACAGGCACATAGCTACCCCAGTGTATCCCAGGGCTACTAGGGAGAGCTCTGGAAACCCAGAAGGAGCCTGAACCTGTGCTGTCAGAGACCAGAATCCAGTGTGCTAAGCCACAAGGTTAAGGCTGGAACAATAACAATAGCTATGAAGGTGCAGCTCTCTAGGCAAACAAGAGCCTTACCTGGGATCATTCCAGTTTAAGTCAGGTGGCCCCATCTTATTCCAAAAAATGTCCCAATTTAAACAATACCGTATGCTAATCTTCTGACATCAGGGACCACTACCCTATGCACAGTGGGTTTGTTTGTTTGTTTGTTTGTTTGTTTTAGGGAATGGACCAAAACACTTCTGAAAAGAAGTATTAGAAGTTTTCTAGCTAAAGGTTGTCAGTGGAAATGATAAACAAACAATATAAAATTTGGGGCATGGGAAAATCTCCAATTTTTTTAATTATTAATTATTCTTTCCTGAAGGTTCAAGAAGAAATTTAAGGAATGACTTGCTAGTGGCAGCAGATTCCATCACTAATACCATGTCCTCTCTCGTCAAAGAGCTGAATTCTGGTGAGTCCCTGGTGCCCTCTCATTTGTCTGCTCATCACAAAAGTATCTGTAAGTCCAAAGGGCCTCTCTTAGAGACCTGCTCATTGTCACAGTTTGAAAGGTCTATATGATACCTTGTTGATATATTCAGATTTTTTTGTAATGTTTGTATTTTGTTTACTAGAAGACTAATAATACATGTTCAATGTAGAAAGTTTGGAAACTGAAGAAAAGTATTAAAATTGACCCATAATCCTAGAATCCAAAGATGACCATTGTTATATATAGTGATCCATAGTAACATGATGCTGAAGTTATTTTATAGGGTAAAGTGTTTTATGTACGTATTCTGACTCTGGTGGCTTGAAACAAATGATCATTTGAATGAGGCTAAACTTAAATTTTCCTTTGCAGTGTCTCCTAAGAAAAATTTGCTCAGAAAACAAATAGCATAATATTGTGGGGTCACTTCAACCTCCTAATACTATACAGAATTTTTTAAACTTTTGCAGAAGGAAAATACACATGAATATCTTACCAGTTACTAGTATATCTCTATCTATTCCATAAAGCAGATCCAGCAAGGTATCTGTCTCGCAAGATACTAGACAGCTAGAAATTACAACTATAAGAATAAAACTTCAGGATTAAAAAAAAATCCTGCACTTAAATTTCTTAAATTCTCTCTAATAAGAATTAAAGTAACTGAAAGTTGTGGCTATAATTTCAGATTAAGATTACCAAAAGGATAAAATGACATCATGATTAATGGTACATAGCTACTGCCCTAACAAATGATAACTCAAGGGTTCTTGTGGAAGTCTCATGCACTATTACTTTATACTCTTAAAATTCTTTGAAATAATAAGTGATTTTAATATTATAGATTTGTATTTTGTGGGGCAGTATTAAGCAAAAGTAGCAATTTCAATGAAGTCTTTTGTGGAAAAAAAAGTAGGAGTTTTAAGAAGTGAAGTTGGCCATTAAAATAAAAAAATTCCTACTAACATTTTTGAAATAAAAAAGAAATTGTTTGAAATTATTTTATAGTAATTTGCGTCAGTATCAATTCTCATGTTGAAATAAATATTTGACAAATGTACTATTACTGGCTGATGCTTTACACAGCACAGGATGATTTATGATAAGTCTAGACCTTTATTTGCAGATCATAAACTATCTAATGAGTCACTTTTTATTTCAACTGCTCCCACTAGAGGTGGGGAGTGAAACGGACAGTAACGTGGATTCCGAATTTGCAAGGACTCAGTTTGAAGATCTGGTTCCATCACCAACTTCTGAAAAGGCTTTTCTAGCGCAAATCCATGCCCGTAAACCGGGGTACATTCACGGAGGAGCTACCACAAGCACCATGCGCAGCGACATGTGAGTATCTTCTGCTTGGATATATTTTTCTCAGTAGCAGAACAATCTGTAGGGAGACGGTAAGAAAGTAAAAACATGGTTGTTTAGTTCTTCACTTTGGAAAGGAATGAGGCCATTTCCCTTTCTACCAGAAGAGACAGAAGGGTGCTACATTAAAGCTGGCATTGGGACTGTTTCCCCTTACAGTTGGAAGGATTATCAATAAACTAAGCCAATCAGTACTTGTTGAGAACCTGGCTCGCCGGAGGCACTGGGTACAGATGCTCCTCCATTCATGAAGTCATCCCAATAAAACCCTCATAAGTTAAAAATATTGTGAGTAGAAAATGCATCTAATACAACTAGGCTACCAACTATCCTAGCTTAACCAAAAAGCACTCTGTCAAAAACATCAGTCATTTACTTTCATCATCTGAATGACTGCCGGGGAGCTGCAGCTCACTGCTGCTGCCCAGCATCACAGGACAATATCACACTGCATGTTGCGGCCCTGGTAAAAGATCCAAATTCAAACTTGGAAGTATGACTTCTACTAAGTGCTTATCACTTTTGCACCACGGTAACATTGTCAATCAAATATGTTATAAGTCAGGAATCGTCTATAGTATTAAAAAAGCTGCACTTATTCTTCCAAGACTCAGTTCAGAAAATTAATCATCCTGCCTTAAGAATTTACTGTATTTGTACTTAGAGGACCTTGTGATGTTGAAGAGGCCTCTCTGTTCACAATGGATATAAACATACACACATTTGGATTAAAATAAGTAAATGCATAAAATCTCATTATGAAGAAATCCAGTTTCCTTGACATATTGACTATGTACAGACCTGACCCTTGGAAGACTTGTTTTGCAAAGGTTTTTCACCTGATTAGTTTTCTGAAACATGACAGAAGTCCCCAGAATCAGTGGCTTTCCGGATCAGCTCAAAGTAGGCAGCAGAGAAAATTATGCTGAGAAACCAAAGCAAGCTCAGGATGGAGTTGCAGAGCCAAGCTTGAGAAGGGAAAAGAATAAAATGAAGGAAGGGAATTGGAAGTGAGGCACGGTCTCCTGGAGTTATGAGAAATGTGAGCAAAGGTTGACCAAAGGCTGAGAAATAACTCAACACTAAAAAAATAACTGAAGGGAAACACTTACTGAGAAGAGTGAAAGGTACTCCAGACCAGTCTCCAAGAATACATCAGCTGTGTTAGAGACCCAGAGGAAAACTAGCCAGAAGCTCTTCTGATATTTTGCCTCTCAATCCAAGTGGTGAGCAAAAGACCAGCAAGAATGGAGAGCTCTAGAGACCTGGTGAAAGCTGACTGTGAAGGAGCAGAGTGTGAGCTCAGAGCAGAACGGTTAGGTTGTGATTCAAAGTGGCAGGCTGCAGCCACTTCCAATTTTAGTTTGCTTTCTTGTTCTCTCCTCTATAATTTAGAATGGTTTGTTTGTTAGTCAAAACGGGGGGTTAATTGTCATCTGTTTTGTCGAGTAAATACATCTGTACTTGATTTTTTTTTTTTTTTTTTTTTTTTTTTTTGGTGGTGCCAGGGATTGAACCCAGGGCCTTGTACAAGCAAGGCAAGCACTCTCCCAACTGAGCTGTATCCCCAGCTCTCTACTTGATTTTTTATTGTTAAGCTACATGGTAGCTACCTAAAATTTCCTTTGTTCCAATTCTAAAAGCCAAGACCATTAATGCCATTCCAATCTACTATCCCTGGTGTGCTGGGGAACAGGACCAGCTACCAAAGAGTGATTTGGGAGCTGAGAAGGGTACGTTCACAGGCACCTCACAGAACCATTTAGGCTGACCCAAAACCTCTAAAAATAACATGAACATGTCATAAAAATATAAATAAATATGAAAAATGACATGAAATTCCAGACCAGAAATGTCTCCTTGACCACTCTTTTCATTTTAGAGAATATTTTAATATCTATACTGTCTAAACATGAACTGCATTTCCCCCTGAGAATATTCTAGTCATGTGATTTAGGTAGTGAACTTATGTTCAGCTCCATGAAGTGCTTTACATATCCTGGAATGAATAGAGGGAGATAATGTTTCATCTTAGTGAGTGAGGCATTCTATCTATTTTATAGTAGAATTAGACAGTTTAAATGAATTTTCAGGTTCAGAGTTAGTATAAATTTTTAAGGTCAAGAGTATGCACCCTAAATTGACTCTCATGAGTGTGGGCACATGTGTCTGTGTGTGTGTCTCTGGGTGGGTGTGTGTAACACAGAGGGTTAAATTATGAATAATCGCCCTTAAGAATTATTTCACTAGAGGGCTCACTCTCCTTATAGAAACTGCTCTTGGATTCTATTTGAAAAGTCCCTATAATGGGAAAACTTAATATCTCTTTGAAAAACAAGTTTGCCCTTTTTTGTAGAATATAGGACATGTAAGGGGCCCAGCTATTCCTATAAACCCTATAAACACACTGATGACTAATGATCACCAGATTGCAGTGGAAAAAATGTGTATGAAAATACCTTGACTGTGTATTCCTCCAAAACTCCTTTTTTTTTTTTTTTTAAGTTTCCTTTTAGGGAAAAGAGACATAAAAGTGGCTCGAGGGACTAAAGGGAAATAAATGTGCCATCAGAGCTATAACTGGACTGGGATGTAGCTCAGTTGGTAGGGTGCTTGCCTTGCATGCACAAGGCCCTGGTTTCAATCCCCAACAAAAAAAAAAAAAAAAAGAACTATAGCTAACACACAAATTCCACTCATACTTGTCTTTTAAGATTTGCTCCCAAATGCCATCTGTGGTTTATTCACAGAGTTACAGAAGACGGGGATCCCTACGTGCGGCCTGAGGATGAGAACTACGAGAACGACTCCGTCCGGCAGTTGGAGAACGAGTTGAAGATGGAGGAATACCTGAAACAGAAGCTGCAGGACGAAGCCTACCAGGTACCGGGAGCCCGGCCCCCTCAGTCTCCTCCCCTTAGCCCTCAGTAGCGGGTCTTTCACAATCCTCCCAAAATTAGTGCTTCCTCCTTCCTTCTGCCCTCTCTTCCCAGAATATTCTCATGGCACTTCTTATTCCAGGTACTCCAGACAGTAAAAATTTAAAAACCTTCTCAGAGCTAGCTGTCACTCACTGTGCATTCTTATGAATTCTGGTCTGGAAAGTGAAAAGCAACCCTGTGACATTAGCAGAAACATGGTGACTTAACAATTCAAACTCCTCCAGGATCATTAAGGTGCTTCTTTTTTTCATGAATTAAAAGAATACAAAGAACAGTGCACAAGGATATTGAACAAGCATAAATATACCTCCTACCTTGAAGTGTTTGCCCTCAGCCTCCCTGACTACCCACCTATGCCAAATGTAAATGGGAGGAAACTTTGAGTAACGTTGGGGGGACTGCAGGCCCAAGTTCAGTGAGGTGTGAATAGACACATCTTCAGATACAGAGTATATTAACCCAGCTGAGAATTCATAGAATATAACACAGGCAATTGGGAATAAACGTAATTAATCACTCATGCTAAAAGAGGTGCATTTGACCCAAGGGATTGTTCTACTGTCTTGTTTGTCTTTCTGTGAGCATCCTTTCTCTTTAACCTGCAGGTGTGTTGTTCAGTTCTGGGAACTCAGGGATGCTTGCCTGGTGGAGACATGCTGGTCTCCAACCCCAGTGGGTTACTGTTTTCCTGTCACATTTCTTTCCAATGGCCACATAACCTTTCTACATATTCTTAGATCAGCAGTGGCCCTGTTGTACTCCATTAGTGAAGGCAAGAGAAGTAGAGGGAATAAATTGACTCCCACTTCTTGTATTATTATAGATTAAGCCTTGAAATATTTTCCCCAGAAGAATGTAGCAAAAGAGAAATTAGAGCCGGCCAACTTCACCCCAACAATGTAGAAAAGGTTTGCTTCTTTGGAATGTCCCATTAGACTTTTCAGTTACACAACCACATTTTCAGAAGCAACCAAAATGTTGATCTAGTCATACAAAAAAAAAGAGAAAAAAAAAAAAAAAAAAACAGAAGTAACATAAGTGGAGCCATGCTTCTATGCTATAGAAATAGTAGTCCCCTGAAATCCATGGAGGGTGCTCTGTCTTTGCAACTTCTATGGTTTGTCCACAAAAAGAAATTAGCCCAGAAAGAAGCTGGCAGGACATCTCTGGGGACTCTGAGGGATGGCATCCCTACACATGCCTCATGTGACTCTGTGAGAGGGAAAAAGATGTAACTAAATAATCAATGTTCTAGTTTTTGCTGTTAGGGGGTCCTTATTAGGCCCCCCTCTTTAAGCTCATACCAGTTTCTGGATTTCAGTGACAATGGTGACTGGAATTCTAGAAGTTCTTTTTTTTTTAAAGAGAGGCAGCCTTTCACTATTCCATATCAAATAGTAAATTTTTATTTATTTTAATGAATTAGGAATTTAATCTTAGATGAGTAAAATGAAGGGAAATTCTATTAATGACTTACGATCCCATTGGAGTTCTTACCACCTCCGTCTCTGGTAAGTCTTAAGCTCTCTCTCCTTGCCTTTCCATGCCCAATGACTTCAAGGGAAAGGGCAGAGAAGGGGCTGGGAGAACATAACAAGCCCATGTGTGCCCCTCAAGACGAAAGCCCTGGAGAACGCTGGAGTGGTTTTCCTGGAGGGCTCTGTGAGCAGACGGTTACTGGATGGATTGGAACACTACTCTCTTTCACTGCACTCTCTCTCTGTCTTTGTGCATGGCTTCCAGCCAAATAATTCACCAGCTTGACTGCGTCACCAACTTGACATGTCACCTTTCTTGTTTGTGTCCTTTGTCACCCACAGGTCAGCTTGCAAGGTTGAATGCAATATCCTTTTATCACTCTCCTCTCAAGTAAGTACCTTCTTGTTTGGGAGGAAACATGGACACTACACTGAATTCTGATAGCTTGTAACCTGAATTCACAATCACTCTCACATAAGTGTTTCTTTCTGTGTAATAAAATATCCTCCTTCCCTGCTGATATTGAAAAATTCTCTCAAGTCTATGGAGCATTTCATTACAATCCAGTGGAAATCTCCCAGACATCTTTGGGAGTTGACTTTTTCCTGTGTTAATTAGGGAAGTCGACCCAGAAAGTTCCTTAACATCAGAGATGCCCCATAAGTTCTCTGGGGCCAGGATGCTTAGCTAGGCACATCACCAGTCCATCATGGCATCAGAGTTGCCACCTCTCTAGCACCTGGGAAGGAAGGGACAGAGCTTGTTCAGCATTTATAGATGGATCAGCTCCTTAATCACACTATATTCAGGGTCCAAAAGATCAAACATGTGTCCCTTAAAAAAATCAAAATCAAATATTTTAAAACTGAAAGAACCAAACTGGGTGCAGTGGCACTCACCTGTAATCCCAGCAGCTCTGGAGGCTGAGGCAGGAGGATCTTAAGTTCAAGGCCAGTCTCAGCAACTTAGAGAGATCCTGTCTCAAAATAAAATATAAAAAGGGCTGGGGATGTGGCTCAATGGTTAAGCATCTCTGGGTTCAATACCCAGTACAAAAATAAAAAGAAAAGAAAAGAAAGAAAAAAGGAAGGAAGGAAGGAAGGAAGGAAGGAAGGAAGGAAGGAAGGAAGGAGGGAGGGAGGGAAGGGAAGAAAGAAGGAAGGAAATCAAAATGGAGAGGGGATTCTACAGTCATATTTGGGGGATAACTGATTCAAATCCACTGTGGAATTCAGCAGGATATAAATTAATTTAAAATATCATTTATCCAGTGTGTGATCCCAACCCAAGGATCTACCTGAATTCATGTAAAATCTCTCATGGTTTTAATGTAAAGAACACTTGACTGGCAAGATCACTTGAGGGTGATGGTATGACTTAAGCTTTGGAAGCCATTAGACCCAATTTCAAATATGGTTTTCCCCAAATTACAGCAGCATCAATTTGGACAAATTATTAAATCTCCACCTCAGTTTCCTCTGCACAACATGTCATACGCCTACCTCATAGAGGAGATGCAATTCCTGAGGTGCAGTTTTAAAGAGCTTGACACAGTGGCAGACCACCGTAGTTTATTAAGAACATGCACATACATGCCTGCGGTGATGCTTCCTACTTTATAACCAGTGCAGGACCTGCAAGCTGCTATAGTGGTTATGCAAGTGCTTGGGAACCACTGGGACCATGGGGACTAGAACTAGCTTGTTCTCCCTATGTTTACAAAGAAGATGAGGCCTCAGCTACCTACAATGACTTGAGAGACCTTGGGCTACATTGTCTCATAAGGCTAGATCATTTCCCTGGACCCAGCTAATGGTCATTTCGATGTCCCCCACTATAGTTCAGAATCTGTGTACTTTCCGGGTAATTTACTGCACAGGTCCAAGGACTTGTGCCTGCTTAATTATATAGTCCTTTCCAATCATGGACTCCTTTAAATCTATATAGTACAATTAATAGTAAACTCTATCAACTCTGGTTGCTAGATTAGAAAGGGATATACTTCCCTTAAATAGCATCTCAATTAGTAAAGAATACATATTAGTCTGAACATTGCTGACATCCTGTCCTGATCCTCATGTTAAGATTAAACAAGTTAAAATCATGGCCTGATGGCTATGATATACATTTCATGAGGGGAGAGGAAAGCTGCTACTGACCACACTCGACTCTTCCTCCCTTGGATTGAAGAATGCAACTCCACACACCCTCCTCATTCACTATGACTAGAGTGAAAAAATTCCCAGGAGCAGTTTCTGAAAATATTCACTCCAATTATAACAAACCTAGTCCCAAAGGAGCAGGCCTTTTCCTTTAATAGCATTTTCTTTCTCTGAGCTTCAGCAATTTAATCATTTTTGTTCTGTGTATTATTTAAACCTTGATTGCTATTTCTTAGAAAAATATTTTTTTAAAAGCCTGATAAAATGGCCTGGACATAAAACCACATAAAAATTGGTATTGGGTTCATTTTGTTCCTAAAAGCCAAAATTTTCAGTATTCTAAAAGTTCTTAGACCATTTTTTTTAAATCTTTGTTGAAAAACTGGCAGTGAAAAATTAAACATTTGTGACCACTACCATTAACTGCATCAGGTGGCCCCTCCCCGCCCCCCAATCTGGCATTCTACAGAACTCTGAATATGAACCAGCCTGATCCAAAATCAGCCACTTAGGCAAAATTCATTTAAAATCTGATAAAAAACTACAAAAGTTAGTGACTTTTCATCTTGTAGCTAGTTCCATCCTCCTATAATTTTTCTTAATGTAACGGAGAAATACAGTTGAATTTTAAAAGGATTTACATTACTACATTATTTCTGTTTGGACTTTCTGACTGTACTGCAAGGCCAAAAATTATCCCAATATGCAACTCTTAGTCAAAAGTCCTGAAGCTTGATTTCAGGCAGTCATCCACCAAGGCAGAACCCTACATGGGTAAAGGAGCAGAAAGTGGGACATCAGAAACATAGAAGACCCCTCCTCTGCTCAAGGAGGGTTTTAGGCCTATTTGAAAATAAGCACACACTTATCAGCATACTAAGCAAGTGAATGGAGTTCCTGGTTGATTGCTTTTCAGCTAGCTGCTTTTGAAAAAAATACACAGAATGGTTAGTACTTAGCTTAGTGTCCCCCATGTCTCCATTTTGCTCCATTCAAACTTTGTAATTTTTTTTATCCTCTGACCACTTGGTATGCCACTTTCCTTGCCCAGTCACATTTCAACTTAGACATTGGAGGATTGGACCATGGAAAGTGAATTAAAAACTAAAAATCAACATGACATTCTGATGGTGAGTCAGTAATGCCCTCTCCTTGTTCAAAGAATAGCCCAAATACTTCTATGATACCTCAGGTACGTCTTAAGAAAGAGACTCAACAAAGAGAACTTCCTGTCCTCTCTTCCAGAAGGTGCAGCAGCACACAATGTCTTAGAACACCCGTCCCTGATTTTCATAGGGAAGAAGTACCACAAGTGTGTGTTCACATGTATGTGTATGTGTGTGCATGCCTGTGTGTGCATGTGCGTGTGTGTGTATGTGTGTGTCCGGGAAAGGGGGAATCCTAAATTTCATAATCCTAATTTAGAAACAGTTTTCATCTTTAAAAAAAAAAAAATGACACATTCCTTATCCTCAGGCAAGCGATAGTCAGACAGATGATGAAAATAAGATGAGAACTGGTGATGATGGAGAGCACTGCACCCAGACAGAGGAAGACGGCAGCCTGGCAGCCGCCTCGCCGGAAAGAGGAGCCACCACACCCAGCAGCTCCTGACAAGCCCCACCCCCTAAAGATGTGTTCTGATGCCTCTAGTGCAGCTAACTTTTTGTTCTAAGATTTGTAGTTTGTAGGTGTGTGTTTTAGAAGGGAAAAAACAAAAACAAAACAAAACAAAACAAAACTTCTGTTCAAAGCTAATTTATCCGCTACATCTTCTGTAACATGGCTCACCCCTGGTTAAAAACAAGCCAACCCAGGCTGAGAACCGTGCTGCTGTTACACACGATGGCAGTATTAACAAGCATTTTAAACCTTTGCACATGATATTGACCCTGTTCAGTTTACAGTGACAATATTAATACTGTTTATAGCTAGAAGTTTGATTTCTGGATTCTTCGAGATTTTAGCAAAACAGTATATTATACACTGGACATTTTTTTCCCCATAGCAATTGGAGGAAAACAACCACTTGCAATTATTCATAAATCCTGAAGGGTTTGGTTCCTGAGTGTACAAGCTCAGAATATGGAAGCCAAGACAGATCCTTGGCCTGCAGTTGACCCCAAAAGTTTCTTTGAGCAGTGATTTGAACCAAACATCAGGCAAAATCCATCCTTGGGGGCTTCTTTCCAACTTTGGGTTGTTTTCTTTCAAGATACTCTAACAAGTCAGCCATAGAATTTAGTGTAAATATTTTTTCCAAATAATCATATTCAAAAAAAGACAACATTCAAATTATATAGAATCTAGTTTTTAAAATCAGCACAGATCTTCTTAAAAACTGTGAACTATGTTTTGAAATACTCGTTACTAAAGCTGTTTATAAACCACAGGTGCCATAAGATCCCCAAACGGACTAAAGTTATCTATGCTCTTCCATGGTCTTGTTACTCTCGTTTTAGCTTTAGGAAGCATGTCTTTAACAGCACCGCTCATTCACAAGCTCCCCTATCAGGTCACGGAGGCCTTCAGCTTTAAATGTACAGGCTTAAAGTGCGCTTGCGAAACGTTCGCTCTCCTTTTATTTCTGAATGTCGATTGCCTTAGCTGGCCACCTGGTGTTCTGCATGCAGCGTTCTGTGGTCACGTGAAAGGAGACAGGCTCTTCTATGTTGAGTTGGGAGTTCTGCACTCAGTGAAAAGCTGATTCGCGTGCAAAAGAACTGCAAAGACAAGAGGATAAAAAAAAACTATTAATGGTCCTTAGGAGGGCCCTCTTCAGAGAGATCTAAAGACCCCCCCACCTTAGGGATTCTGGGGAAAATGGAAAAGCGGTCTTCTGTTTGTTTCAAGATTTGATGGGGGATAAAATGCCTGCAGCATATTGGATATATCACACTTAAATGAGCAGCTTCTCTGGAATTCCTGTTTTTCCTTTGAGAGAGCATCATTGTAGAACAGTGGTTCTCAAACTACGTTCCCCAGATCAGCAGCATCAGCATCACCTGGGAATGTCTCAACAATGCAAATTCTTAGGCCCCAGCCCAGGCCTACCCAATCAGAAACTATGGGGATGGGGCCTAGCAATCTGTGTTTTAATCAGCCCTCCAGGCAATTCTGATGCGTGCTGAAGGTTGAAAACTACTGCTTTAGAATACAGTTGTACAATAAAGTCTATGGAAAGATCTTCAGAGTAAATAAGAAAGGCTCTGAGTCAACCTCAAAGCTTCAGCGATTCCATTTTGCTTACAAGTTTGCAAAACCTTTCTCCCACCCCACATACCTAGTCTGTAGTTAGGGGTGCCAGCTGAGAACACGAGTTCCAATATCTCCAAGTTCCACCAGCAGAGGGCCATCAGATGTTCATGGCTCTGCATTTGTTCAGAAACCATCTCCTTGGCTGCCCTTCACAACAAAATCACTTGCCTTGGGGATAGTAAAGTGATTGATTGGCATCAGTGAGGACCCCACCCTGTCCCTGGATGTACTTAATCATACTTCCCTCCAGAGAACCCGCCTAACAAGTGTCCCTGAGCACAGGCTAACACCAAAGTGGCACGACTGCACAGTTCTCAGATTTCTTTGCACAGATGGATTTTATTGCGGGTTTTGTTGGTGTGTTGATGTTCATCTCTCTTCCCCTGCCCATCCTCTGTGAAACCATACCTCTCTAGATGGAGCAGGTGGCCATTGGTGCCTCATATTCAGTACTGAAAACCACTACATCCCAGCTACCTACATTGCTGTCAGTTCAAAATCAGAGCCAGGTGGTTCTTGAACTCAGAACTCAGACCCTGCAAGTGGCACTTCAGCCATTGACTGGACTGAGCTGACATATGTCGTCTCTTTGTGTTTCTACATCAAAACGTTTGTCTGAGGTTTGAACGGTTCTGCTAAAATCCTTCCCCCTTGTCATAGCTCTCATTGCCAACCAACTCCATAACCCGGTGTTGATACCATCGTTCAAAGCCATTGCAAGGACTCTGGAAACTGCCACCCATGACCAATTTCTGACTAACCAGCCACCTTTTCTTTCTCTTAGCTCCACGTCAGCACTGAGACCAGACTCAAGCACCCCTGTCCTGTAACCGAGACAAAATGGCGTGTGTTGTTTTGGGTTTTCGTGGTTTTGGGTGGATTTCTTTCCGTGGCTCTCCAAATTTACTTTTGGGATCTGTTCTAAGCACAAACCCAGCACGTTTCATCTGTCCTGTCCATTAGATACAACTATATCATGCAGGGGTTGTTTCTTTCTTGTTCCACAATAAATTGCACATCCATCTCCATCAGAGCTATGGCCTATTAATGAGCACTGGTCTAACACAGCCAACCCTCCCCCACAGCACCATGTTAACGGAGAGGGTAGAAGGGTGAAATCTACAGGACAGGATTCAGGAATCAGTTGTGGTTGGTCAGGACGGAAGTCGGGGTAAGTTCGGTTGGTCAGAGGGAGTTGTGCTGGAGATTGTGAAAATGGATTCTCGGACGATCTATTATAAGGCAGGGAAGGCTCATTTGTAAGTAGTAATGTGAACTGAATTGCATTAAGAGTGTGGCCTTTGTTGTGATATACTATGTATTTTCTTATATGCATGAGCCAAACTGTTGCGTCATAATTTAGCACTGATGTCTGCTTTTATTTTGATCATCTTTATCCACCTCTATTAGTTCTTGGCTGTTAACTGTAGATAGATCTTGTACATACAGCAACCTTTGGTTGCTGCATTCACCTTGGTTCGATTCCATGCAAGGAGCCACAAGCAAGAACTCCACTGTGTCCTCAGAAGAAAGGGCATTTTTACTTTTGAACCAAAAAGAGAGAAAAAAAAATCTGAAGCATTACATCTTGCGGCTAATTAACTGTAAGACATTTTTAATTATGACTACTGTAATTTGACGCCATTTGAAATAACCAATTCAGAGACACTAAAGATTTCACAATATTCATTGGTATTGTAACAAAACTACTATTGTATGGGTTTTTTGTATTGCTGTTAAGTATTGTTTTGTGTGTGTGCGTGTGGGTGTGCGTGTGTATTGGAACCTCCTGGGGACATGTTATATTTTGAAGTGATTAAACTATTTAATTGTGTGTCTATATTTTGGAATGGAATTATTTCTTCATTAAAAATGTTTTTAAAAACACTATATCTTGCGTGTTTTATTCCGGTTTCAATGACTCTTTCCTGGAGCAACATGGAGTCAGTCTGCTCAAAGAAGAAAGAGAGATCAGCGTTTGCAGTATGGAGCAAGATACAGTGATGGAATATTGATTAATTAAGGCAAAATAGCTTATCTCCTATAAATATTTGAGTGACTTTGTATTTTTTAAAAAAGCTCAGAAAAAAAATAATATGCCAAAAGATTAGCCATTTAAATTGTGCATTTAGGAATTATAGTTTTTATTTTCTTCATTATATTTTTATTTTAGCTTATTCAGTCTCCCTACCATAGATATTTGGAATAGAGGGGATGGATGGGTGAATACATAGGAAACATCTGTGTTGGAAAGTTTCTTTGGTAAGCCTGAGTCAGCCAATACCTTGAGAAGTCCTATCTAACAATGGGAATTTTCTTTGCTTTCAGAGAACAAAGAAGTCTCTTTCTACAGCATTGTTAGGCCAGAGCATTGAAAATTATATGCATGCTTGCTGTATTTTAAAGAAAATAATAGAAGATGGCGGACTAGAGGGCGGCTGCATTTCACGCTGCTCCAGGACGCAAGATTCAAAAGAGGAGATAGTGAGAGACTTGGGACCAACTCAAAGCTGCTGGGTGAGTCTCTCCTGTTGGGGAGGCGTCCCGGATGGGGCGGTAGCCCCGGAACGCAGGTAATTTGTGAAGTGGAGTTGCTCGGCGAGACGCCCCTCCCCCCACTGGAGCGGTAAACACGGACAACTGGGATCATCGTAGAGGAGGCGGCTCAGCATAGCGCTTGGACTCGAGCAGCCGCTGGGGCTCCGGGCGGCTGCCTGGGGAGGAGCTGCGTGGTGAGCTGTTTGGACCCAGAGTGACCACTTCCGAACACCGGGGGGTTGCCCGGAGGAGGAGGAGAGGCCCGGCGGGTCGCTTGGGTCTAGGAGTGACTGCATCAGAGCCACGGGCGGTTGCCAGAGGAGGAGCTGCGTGGTGAGCTGTTTGAACTCAGAGTGGGCGCTCCTGAGCACCGGGGGACTGCCCGGAGGAAGAGGAGGAGCACGGTGGGACGCTTGGTCTGGGAATGACTGCATCAGAACCACAGGCGGTTGCCAGAGGAGGAGGTGTGTGGTGAACTGTTTGAACTCAGAGCTAGCGCTCCTGAGTGCCGGGAGGTTGCCCAGAGGAGGAGGAGGAGCGTGGCTTGTTGTTTGACCTGGGAGTGACTGCATCAGAGCTGCGGGCGGTTGCCGAAGGAGGAGCTGCGTGACGAGCTGTTTGAACTCGGAGCAGCTGCTCCAGAACACTGGTGGCCTGCCTGGAGGAGGAGAGCGGTGGGACGCTTAGTCTGTGAGTGACTGCATCAGAACCACAGGCGGTTGCCAGAGGAGGAGGCGAGTGGTGAGTTGATTGGACTAAAAGCAACCGCTCCGGAACACCGGTGGCCTGCCTGGAGAAGGAGCGTGGTGAGTCACCTGGTCTCGGAGCCACCGCTCCTGAACACCTGGGGGGCTACCCCAAGGAGGAGGAGGAGGAACAGGGTGGGTCACTTGGACTTGGAGTGACTGCCTAGGGCTACGGGTGGTTGGTGGGAGGAGGAGATCCAAAGTGAGTTGTTTGGATTCCTAGTGACTGCGTCGGAAACCGGGCGGCTGTCCGGAGGAGGAGGTGTGTGGCGGGTCTCTGTGTCTCGGAGCTATTGTACGGGGCTCCAGGTGGTGGCTCAGAGGAGGGGCTGCATAGCCAGGCGATTGGTGCAGAGCAGGGTCCCAGGAGCTAGGTGGCTTCTTGCTGGAAGAGCCGCACAGAGACACGCCTAGGGGCGAAGCGAAGTTTCCAGGGCGGCGGGCAGACTCTCTGGGAGAGGCAGCCTAAGGAGACTCGCCTGCGAAGGGTGAGGCTCCCAGGCCCAGGACGTAGGTCCGGGCCCCTGGGATCATTGCAGAAGAAGACAGCCCAGCCCAGGGGGTAGTTGTAGATTGAGGGGAACCTCTAGGAGGGCAACTGACTAGCGAGACGTCCCCACCGAGTGACTCTTCCCGGCCAGGGGAGGTTTTCCCACAGGGACAGTAAAGTCAGAGACATAGGCACAAACAGGCCTTGCCTCAGCCCGCAGCCTACTTCCCCGTTGGATGACCATTGGTCAACAAGTGGAGGCACCTCTGCCCACTAGCAGGGAATATACGCCACCCTAGAGAGGCAGCTTCTTCGTGGAGCTCTGCATTATCAACCTCCTCCAAGACTTCAGGCTACTGAAGGATAAGAGGGGATATACTAACAATCTTCAGGGACATTATAAGTTGATAGAGGAAATCTGCAATATCTTAATGACCCACTGATCCCTGAACAATATGAGAAAACAAGGGAAGAAAATGCCCCAAACAAATCTAGATGTTACATCAATAAAATCCAACGACAGCATGGCAGAAGAAATGACAGAAAGGGAGTTCAGAATGTACATAATTAAAATGATTAGGGAAGCAAACGATGAGATGAAAGAGCAAATGCAGGCATTGAACGATCGCACCAATCGACAGTTAACAGAGCAAATTCAGGAAGCAAAAGATCATTTCAATAAAGAGTTAGAGATATTGAAAAAAAAACCAAACAGAAATCCTTGAAATGAAGGAAACAATAAACCAAATTAAGAACTCCATAGAAAGCACAACCAATAGGATAGAACAGCTGGAAGACAGAACTTCAGATATTGAAGACAAAATATTTAACCTCGAAAACAAAGTTGAACAAACAGAGAAGATGGTGAGAAATCATGAACAGAATCTCCAAGAACTATGGGATATCATGAAAAGGCCAAATTTGAGAATTATTGGGATTGAGGAAGGCTTAGAGAAACAAACCAAAGGAATGAACAATCTATTTGAAGAAATAATATCAGAAAATTTCCCAAATCTGAAGAATGAAATGGAAAATCAAGTCCAAGAGGCTTATAGGACTCCAAATACACAAAATTACAACAGACCCACACCAAGGCACATTATAATGAAAATACCTAACATACAAAATAAAGACAGAATTTTAAAGGCTGTGAGAGAAAAGAACCAAATTACATTCAGGGGGAAGCCAATACGGATATCAGCAGATTTTTCAATCCAGACCCTAAAAGCTAGAAGGGCCTGGAACAACATTTTTCAAGCTCTGAAAGAAAATGGATGCCAACCAAGAATCTTATACCCAGCAAAACTTACCTTCAAATTTGACGATGAAATAAGATCATTCCATGATAAACAAAAGCTAAAAGAATTTACAAAAAGAAAGCCAGCATTACAGAACATTCTCAGCAAAATATTCCATGAGGAAGAGACAAAAAACAAAGAAGCAAATCAGCAAAGGGAGGAATTATCCTAAAGGAACTGTCAAATAAAGGAGGAACCAAGATGTGTCAAAAATTTTAAATATGAACCAAATGACTGGGAATACAAATCATATCTCAATAATAACCCTGAATGTTAATGGCCTGAATACATCAATCAAAAGACATAGACTGGCAGATTGGATTAAAAAGAAAGATCCAACAATATGTTGCCTGCAAGAGACTCACCTCATAGAAAGAGATACCCATAGACTAAAGGTGAAAGGATGGGGAAAAACATACCATGCACATGGGCTCAGCAAAAAAGCTGGAGTATCCATCCTCATTTCAGATAAAGTGGACTTCAAGCCAATGTTAGTTAGAAGGGATAAAGAAGGACATTTCATACTGCTTAAGGGAAGCATAAATCAGCAAGATATAACAATCATAAACATCTATGCCCCAAACAGTGGCTCATCCATATATGTTAAACAAATCCTTCTCAATTTTAGAAACCAAATAGACCATAACACAATAATACTAGGTGATTTTAACACGCCTCTTTCACCACTGGACAGATCTTCCAAACAAAAATTGAACAAAGAAACCATAGATCTCAATAACACAATCAATAATTTAGACTTAACAGACATTTATAGAATATACCATCCAACCAAGAGCGAATACACTTTCTTCTCAGCAGCACATGGATCCTTCTCTAAAATAGACCATATATTATGCCACAAAGCTAATGTCAGCAAATACAAGAAGATAGAGACACTACCTTGTATTCTATCAGATCATAATGGATTGAAGTTACAAATTAATGAAAGAGTAAAAAACAGAAACTACTCCAACACCTGGAGATTAAACAATATGCTACTATATGATGAATGGATAACAGAAGATATTAGGAAGGAAATTAAAAAATTCTTAGAGGTAAACGAGAACAAAGAAACAACATATCAAAATCTCTGGGACACTATGAAAGCGGTACTTAGAGGAAGATTTATTTCATGGAGCGCATTTAATAAAAGAAGTAAAACTCAAAAAATAAATGACCTAACACTACAGCTCAAAGCCCTAGAAAAAGAAGAACAGACCAACACCAAAAGTAGTAGAAGACAGGAAATAGTTAAACTCAGAGCTGAAATCAACGAAATTGAAACAAAAGAAACAATACAAAAAATTGACAAAATAAATAGTTGGTTCTTCGAAAAAATAAACAAAATTGATAAACCTTTAGCCACACTAACAAAGAGAAGACGAGAGAAAACCCAAATCACTAAAATTCGGAATGAACAAGGTAATATCACAACAGACACGACCGAAATACAAAACATAATTAGAAGCTATTTTGAAAATCTATACTCCAACAAAATAGAAAATTTCGAAGACATCAACAGGTTTCTAGAGACATATGAATTGCCTAAACTGAACGAGGAGGACATACACAATTTAAATAGACCAATTTCAAGTAATGAAATAGAAGAAGTCATCAAAAGCCTTCCAACAAAGAAAAGTCCAGGACCAGATGGGTTCTCAGCCGAGTTCTACAAAACTTTTAAAGAAGAACTCATTCCAATACTTCTCAAAGTATTCCAGAAAATAGAAGAGGAGGGAACTCTCCCAAACTCATTCTATGAAGCCAATATTACCCTGATTCCTAAACCAGACAGAGACACATCGAGGAAAGAAAATTTCAGACCAATATCCTTAATGAACATCGACGCAAAAATTCTCAACAAAATTTTAGCAAATCGCATACAAAAACATATTAAAAAGATAGTGCATCATGATCAAGTGGGTTTCATCCCAGGGATGCAAGGTTGGTTCAACATCAGGAAATCAATAAATGTCATTCACCATATCAATAGACTTAAAGTCAAGAATCACATGATTATTTCGATAGATGCAGAAAAAGCATTTGATAAAATACAGCACCCCTTCATGCTCAAAACACTAGAAAAAATAGGGATAGTGGGAACATTCCTTAACATTGTAAAGGCCATCTATGCTAAACCCATGGCTAATATCATTCTTAATGGTGAAAAACTGAAAGCATTCCCTCTAAAAACTGGAACAAGGCAGGGATGCCCTCTTTCACCACTTCTATTCAATATCGTCCTTGAAACTCTAGCCAGAGCAATTAGACAGACCAAAGAAATTAAAGGGATACGAGTAGGAAAAGAAGAACTCAAACTATCCCTATTTGCTGATGATATGATTGTATACTTAGAGGAACCAGGAAATTCCACCAGAAAACTTTTAGATCTCATAAGTGAATTCAGTAAAGTAGCGGGATATAAGATCAATGCACATAAATCGAAGGCATTTTTATATATAAGCGATGAATCTTCAGAAAGAGAAATTAGGAAAACTACCCCCTTCACAATAGCTTCGAAAAAAATAAAGTATTTGGGAATCAATCTCACAAAAGAGGTGAAAGACCTCTACAATGAGAACTACAGAACACTAAAGAAAGAAATTCAAGAAAACCTTAGAAGATGGAAAGATCTCCCATGTTCTTGGATAGGAAGAATTAATATTATCAAAATGGCCATACTACCAAAAGTGCTATACAGATTCAATGCAATTCCAATTAAAATCCCAATGATGTACCTTACAGAAATAGAGCAAGCAATTATGAAATTCATCTGGAAGAATAAAAAACCCAGAATAGCTAAAACAATCCTTGGCAGAAAGAGTGAAGCAGGGGGTATCGCAATACCAGATCTTCAACTCTACTACAAAGCAATAGTAACAAAAACGGCATGGTATTGGTACCAAAATAGAAAGGTGGATCAATGGTACAGAATAGAGGACACGGACACAAACCCAAATAAATACAATTTTCTCATACTAGACAAAGGGGCCAAAAATATGCAATGGAGAAAAGATAGCCTCTTCAACAAATGGTGCTGGGAGAATTGGAAATCCATATGCAACAGAATGAAACTAAACCCATATCTCTCACCATGCACAAAACTAAACTCAAAATGGATTAAGGATCTCGGAATCAGACCAGAGACCTTGCATCTTATAGAAGAAAAAGTAGGTCCAGAGCTTCAACATGTCGGCTTAGGACCAGACTTCCTCAACAGGACTCCCATAGCACAAGAAATAAAAGCAAGAATTAATAACTGGGATAGATTCAAACTAAAAAGCTTTCTCTCAGCAAAGGAAACTATCAGCAATGCAAAGAAAGAGCCTACAGAGTGGGAGAAAATCTTTGCCAATCATACTTCAGATAGAGCGCTAATCTCCAGAATCTATAAAGAACTCAAAAAACTCTACACCAAGAATGTAAATAATCCAATTGACAAATGGGCTAAGGAAATGAATAGACACTTCACAGAAGAAGATGTACAAGCCATCAACAAACATATGGAAAAATGTTCAACATCTCTAGTAATAAGAGAAATGCAAATCAAAACCACCCTAAGATTCCATCTCACCCCAATTAGAATGGCAATTATCAAGAATACAAGCAACAACAGGTGTTGGCGAGGATGTGGGGAGAAAGGTACACTCTTACATTGCTGGTGGGGCTGCAAATTAGTGCAGCCACTCTGGAAAGCAGTGTGGAGATTCCTTAGAAAACTTGGAATGGAAACACCATTTGACCCAGCTATCCCACTCCTTGGCCTATACCCAAAGGACTTAAAATCAGCATATTACAGAGATACAGCCACATCAATGTTCATAGCTGCTCAGTTCACAATAGCCAGATTGTGGAACCAACCTAGATGTCCTTCAATTGATGAATGGATAAAGAAAATGTGGTATATATATACAATGGAATATTACTCAGCCATAAAGAATGATAAAATTATGGCATTTGCAGGCAAATGGATGAAACTGGAGAATATCATGCTAAGTGAGATAAGCCAATCTCAAAAAACCAAAGGAAGAATGATATCGCTAATAAGTGGATGATGACACATAATGGGGGTGGGAAGGGTTAGTGTTGGGGTTGGAGTTGGGTTTAGGGAGGGGGGCAGGAATGGAGGAAGGAAGGACTGTATAGATGGAGGGGAAGGGTGGGAGGGGAGGGGGGGAAGGGAAAAAATGGCAGAATGAATCAAACAACATTACCCTATGTAAATTTATGATTACACAAATGGTATGCCTTTACGCCATGTACAAATAGAGAAACAACATGTATCCCATTTGTTTACAATAAAAAGAAAAAAAAAAAAAAAAAAAAAAAAAAAAAAAAAAAAAGAAAATAATAAAAATACTAGAGATTTATGAGTCAAATTAAATAATGACAATTTTTGGTTCCCTCTTCCTCAATGCTATTTAGTTCAGTAATTGGACAGAAACAGAAAATGTGGACCAATAATGCAGGCCATGGATATTCTTCATCACTGGATCTGCTGGCTCACGTGAGCTGAACACGTGAGCTGAACAACGACTGTGGTTGGCTCCTTCACTTTGCAGTGCCCTGATGGTGCTACCAACAGAAGAAATACTGTTAAGGATGAGTATCAGACAACCAGAACATAAATGCCACTGGGTCAATGATCTGACATTCTATTTTTCTGGAAGTCTCTTTGTGGCTACTCTAACTCGGGAGCAGCTACATCTTGAAAATACCTAGGTAGGAACAATTAGACCAGCTTTCTGATCTACACCTCCAAAAAGAAAGTTATTTGTGCTTTCCTTGTAATTATTTCTTGGCAAACACCTTTTCTTCCATCTGTGGGAGTAAGTGGGTAGGCCAGGAGACTGCGGAGGAAGGTGTGTATACATAGGTGTGCCTGCTCTAGGCAGGGGGAGTCCTCCATACACACACTCAAGTCTCACTCATCTAGTCTGTGAGACACACACCTTATGAATGAAGAGTTCATTTGCCAGGACCTGTCTGCATCTTTATACATTTTGTGCCGAATGTCATAGATTTATCATTAATTTTATGCATCTGTCTTTTAAATCATATAGGCAATAAAAAGTAATATTATTAACCAAAACTGCAATATGTTCTCACCCCAAGTGGATATACTGTAATTAAATTTTGATGCTAACTACTCAGAGTTAAGGCTGACCCCACAGGCAAAGGACAAAATCCTCCACAAGACTACAACTTAAGACAGTCCTAAGTTCATGGGGTCACCCACATTTCTGACTAATCAGCTATAAATTCAGGGATTCCCATGAACCCCTCAGGTTAAATAATTCACTTGAACAACTCACAGAATTCACTGGGAGCACTATATTCTCATTAGAGTTTTGTTATAAAGGATACATATCAGGCACAGCCAAATGAAGAGACAAAAAAGGCAAGGTCCTGGGATAGGGGAGGACACAGAGTAACCGTGCCTGCCCCTGTGGAATCTGGTCATGTCATTCTTCCAATGCATCCCTGGGTTCACCAACCAAGAAGCTTCTCTGAACCTTTGTACAGAGATTTTATTGGGTCATGATTGAGTAAATCAATTTCAACTCAATCTCTGACCTCCCTCTTTTCTCTGGAGGTTGGGCTGTCTCAAAGTTTCAACCATCTAATAACATAATTGATATTTCTGGTGACCACTTCATATCCTGAAGTTATCAAGGGACCCACAATGAGTTACCTCATTAACATAACAAAACTACTCCTATCAGGAAATTTCATCAGTTTTAAAACTCTAGATTAGATACATTCTCTGTTTTGCCACATAATGCTTGCTTTTATGTTTGTCCATGTACTTACCTTTACTGGAGATCTTTATTTTGTCATACAGCTTCAAATTACTATCGAGCATGCTTTCATTTCACCATGACAATTCCTTTCAGCATTTCTTGCAGGACAAGGTCTATTGGTAATAAATTCTCTCAGCTTATGTTTTACTGGGGATGTCTTAATTTTCTCATTTTTGAAAGTCAGTTTTGAGTATTCTTGGTTGATAGTTCTTTCTTTCTTTCTTTCTTTCCTTCTTTCTTTTCTTCTTTCTTTCTTTCTTTCTTTCTTTCTTTCTTTCTTTCTTTCTTTCTTTCTTTCTTTCTTTCTTTCAATATGCCCATTGCCTTCTGGCTTCCATGGTCTCTGATGATTAATCAACTGTAAATCTTTATTGAGTCTCCCTTGATTTAGACAATCACTTTGCTCTTGATACTTTGAAGAGTCTCTATCTGTCTTTGGTTTTTAAGATTTTTGTTATAATATGTCTTGTTTTGGATTTCATTGAGTTTACTCTACATGGAATTTATTGAGTTTCTTGGATATATAAAAACAAACTTCACAGATAAAGTTGCAGGGGAATTCATTGGGATGTCACTGAAAAAATACAAGAGAAAGAAATAATGATAGTTTAGACTAAGAATAGAGAAAAGTTTGTCATATTCTAAATATATTTTTTGAAGGATAAAACAACCACGTTTGTGGATGGGTTGAATTTGTATGAGAAAAAGGGGAGAGAAGGATAATACATAGTTTGAGCATTTAAATAACCAAGAGAAAGGTGAGTAGGAAGAATAGGTTTTGGATGGGGAGAATTTCAATACTTCCTTTCTGGACATAGTAGACTGGAGATGCTTATTAAACAGTCAAAGACAAAGAGGAAGACAACATTGGTGGCCTAGGCTTGGAATCCTGAAATGAAGTCTCAACTGGAACTATTAATCTTAGAGTCATCACCATAGAGTTGATAAAGGAGACTGAGAAAGAATGATCAGAAAGATAGTAATAAAGTCAGGAGCTATGGTATACTAGAAGCCAGATGATAAAAGTGTTTCAAGACAGAAGGTGTGAGCAACTGTACTGAGTGCAGCTGACAGGTCAAGGTAAGATTGAGGAATTGATTCATTACATGTGTGTTGAAATGAATTAACATTAAAAACTTCAAAGAATCTCTTTTCTGTTTTCAAGTTTCAAGAATTCCTATATTCTCAGTGAAATCTTGAGGAACACTGGATGGAAATGCATGTTTGTTTCCCCTCTGAAGGCCTTAAGAAAGTTCTTGTCCTAAATAATAAATCCACAGAGTTTACACTAGTTCCATCTCCACACACCTCACAGGCCAGCTGTCTTCCCTTTTGAAGATGTCAACAGACAAAGACAATACTGACAATTTACATATTGTGATAGGGTTAGAACAACCATTTCACAGTAGAAAACATTTCCCTATTGGCCTTTCAAATGCCTTTTTAATGAAAAGAATATATAATTTTTATTTTTGGAAGAGAAGACTTTCTTACATTACTTTAGAAACTTCATCTGCCTCAATTATTTTCAGTGAAATAAAAGCTAAATGATAAATCTTCCTTGCTTTCTGGATATGTAAAAATAAAGTTTAAAAATGTCTGTGCCATTCTGTGTGTGTGTTGGCATTGCCTATTGTTACTTTGAGAGTGAAACTACATGAAAGGGTACATGGAAAGTACCTAGCAAGACATCTGAGCATGACAGAAGCTCAGCACATGTCAGTCCCTTTCCCTTTTGCCCTTGTGTAGTTTATGGTCCTCATTCATAAAAGGGGGGCAACAGGTTTTTTCCTACATTTTTATTGGTGAATTACAAATTTACATATTGATGGGATTTGTTGTTACATATTCATACATGCACACAATACCCTCCATACCTGCCACCCCTTGGTCTCTTCCCTCTACTGATCTCCCTTTGATTTTTTGGAGATCTACACCCACCTTATTTTCCTACTTCTTCTCAGGCTTCTGCATATGAGAGAAAACATACAACCCTGAACTTTCTGAGTTTGACTACACTTGACATAATGGTCTCTAGTTCAGTTTTCCTGCAAATGCCATAATTTTCATTTTTCTTTATGACTGAATAAAACTCCATATGTATATATACACATCACACACACACACATCACAATTTTTTCATTCATTCATCCATTGATGAATATTTAGGTTGGTTCCATAGTTTGGCTATTGTAAATTGTGCTGCTATAAACATGGCTATGCATGTATCATTGTAGTAAGATGACTTTAATTCTGCAGAATAAATGCCTAGGAGTGTTATAGCTGAGTCATATGGCAGTTCCATGCCTAGGCTTTTGAGGAGCCTCCATACTGATTTCCATAGAAGCTATGCTAATTTATAGTCCCACCAACAGTGCAAAAGTGTTCCCTCTTCTCCAAATCCTCTTCAGCATTTATTATTATTTGTATTCTTGATAAATGCCATTCTGACTAGTGTGAGATAAAATCTCAGTGTAGTTTCGATTTGCATTTCCCTAATTGCTAATTATGTTGAACACTTTTTCATGTGTTTGTTGACCATTTGTATTTCTCCTTTGAGAAGTGTCTCTTTAGTTCATTTGATGATTTATTAATTGTGTTATTTGATTTTTTGTTGTAAAATTTTGAGCTCTTTATATATTATAGATATTAAAACCTCTATCAGAAGAGTATCTAGCAAAGACTTTCTCCCATTCTGTGGGTCCTTTCTTCACATTCCTAATGGTTTCCTTTGCTGTGCAGAAGTTTTTAATTTGATGCTGTCCCATGTATTATCTCTTGGCATTATTTCCTGAGCTTTGGGGATTCTATTAAGAAAGTCATTGTCTGTGCTTAAAAGCTGGAGTGTTGAGTCTATGTTTTCTCCTAGGAGTTGCATAGTTCTGAGTTGATTTTGATGTAGGGTGAGAAAAGTCTAGTTTCATTCTTCTGCATATGGATAACCAGCGTGACAACATTTTTATTTTCCAGAAAAATAAATTTTAACTTATAAATAAATATAACAAAATCTGTCCAAACTCCTTAGGAATAAAAGAACTGGAAATTAAGATAGTTATTCCAATTTAAAATCTATTAGATGAGCAAATATTTTTAGTAGAATAGGCAAATAAGATAAAGTGAAGTATTTGCCACTGAGAATAAGCACTTGCAAAAAGTCTGTGTAGGGAGGAGGGAGGCAGACAGACAAGGAGCAGGAGGGGAAGAAAGGGAAAGGAAAGACAGTGAGGAAAAAAAGAAGAAACATTCAAAAAGAGCCTTACTTTATCATCCAGTAACACCACATCATGTCTAAACTTTCAGATAAAAATATAAATAATTTAAAAGACAGAAAACATAAAATTATTCATGAAATTATGTACATCTGAACAATGTAATATTTGGCATCATACAAACATTGATGCATAAACACTAACATGACTTTTAACCAAAGAGAATGTAAATTTGTGGAGCTTGTTTGGAAGACGGTCTGAGAGTTTCTCAAAAGGTGAAACATGAAATTAAAACATAAGACCCAACAATTCTATTTAGAAAATGAAAACATACATTCAAAAAAATTTGGTACACAAGTATTCCTAGCACTATTCTTTATAACAAACAACAAAGAGAGTGGAAACAACTCCAATGTCTGTGGGTGGTTGGATAAACAGAATCTGGTATAGACATACAGTAGAATGTTATTTTTAAATAAAAAGTAATGAAGACTGGGTGTCCCTAATCTGAAGTACTTGGGGCCAGAAGTGGTTTGGATTTCAGACTTTTTGGGATTTTAAAATATTTTCATTTGCATAATGATATACTTGGAGAGGGGACCCAAAGTGAAACACAAAATTCCTGTTTCATATCCATTTTATACACATAACCTGAGGAAATTTTACTTCATATTTTTATTTTTTTTTATTGTAAACAAATGGGATACATGTTGTTTCTCTGCCTGTACATGGCGTAAAGGCATACCATTTGTGTAATCATAAATTTACATAGGGTAATGTTGTTTGATTCATTCTGCCATTTTTTTCCCTTCTCCCCCATCCCTCCCGCCCCTCCCCTCCCTCTATACAGTCCTTCCTTCCTCCATTCCTGCCCCGCTCCCTAAACCCAACTCCAACCCCAACATTAACCCCTCCCACCCCCCATTATGTGTCATCATCCACTTATTAGCGATATCATTCTTCCTTTGGTTTTTTGAGATTGGCTTATCTCACTTAGCATGATATTCTCCAGTTTCATCCATTTGCCTGCAAATGCCATAATTTTATCATTCTTTATGGCTGAGTAATATTCCATTGTATATATATATACCACATTTTCTTTATCCATTCATCAACTGAAGGACATCTAGGTTGGTTCCACAATCTGGCTATTGTGAACTGAGCAGCTATGAACATTGATGTGGCTGTATCTCTGTAATATGCTGATTTTAAGTCCTTTGGGTATAGGCCAAGGAGTGGGATAGTTGGGTCAAATGGTGGTTCCATTCCAAGTTTTCTAAGGAGTCTCCATACTGCTTTCCAGAGTGGCTGCACTAATTTGCAGCCCCACCAGCAATGTAAGAGTGTACCTTTCTCCCCACATCCTCGCCAACACCTGTTGTTGCTTGTATTCTTGATAATCGCCATTCTAATTGGGGTGAGATGGAATCTTAGGGTGGTTTCGATTTGCATTTCTCTTATTACTAGAGATGTTGAACATTTTTCCATATGTTTGTTGATTGCTTGTAGATCTTCTTCTGTGAAGTGTCTATTCATTTCCTTAGCCCATTTGTCGATTGGATTATTTGCATTCTTGGTGTAGAGTTTTTTGAGTTCTTTATAGATTCTGGAGATTAGTGCTCTATCTGAAGTATGATTGGCAAAAATTTTCTCCCACTCTGTAGGTCTTTCTTCGCATTGCTGATAGTTTCCTTTGCTGAGAGAAAACTTTTTAGTTTGAATGTATCCCAGTTATTAATTCTTGCTTTTATTTCTTGTGCTATGGGAGTCCTGTTGAGGAAGTCTGGTCCTAAGCCGACGTGTTGAAGCTCTGGACCTACTTTTTCTTCTATAAGATGCAAGGTCTCTGGTCTGATTCCGAGATCCTTAATCCATTTTGAGTTTAGTTTCGTGCATGGTGAGAGATATGGGTTTAGTTTCATTCTGTTGCATATGGATTTCCAATTCTCCCAGCACCATTTATTGAAGAGTCTATCTTTTCTCCATTGCATATTTTTGGCCCCTTTGTCTAGTATGAGAAAATTGTATTTATTTGGGTTTGTGTCCGTGTCCTCTATTCTGTACCATTGATCCACCTTTCTATTTTGGTACCAATACCATGCCGTTTTTGTTACTATTGCTTTGTAGTAGAGTTGAAGATCTGGTATTGCGATACCCCCTGCTTCACTCTTTCTGCCAAGGATTGCTTTAGCTATTCTGGGTTTTTTATTCTTCCAGATGAATTTCATAATTGCTTGCTCTATTTCTGTAAGGTACATCATTGGGATTTTAATTGGAATTGCATTGAATCTGTATAGCACTTTTGGTAGTATGACCATTTTGACAACATTAATTCTTCCTATCCAAGAACATGGGAGATCTTTCCATCTTCTGAGGTTTTCTTTAATTTCTTTCTTTAGTGTTCTGTAGTTCTCATTGTAGAGGTCTTTCACCTCTTTTGTGAGATTGATTCCCAAGTATTTTATTTTTTTCGAAGCTATTGTGAATGGGGTAGTTTTCCTGATTTCTCTTTCTGAAGATTCATCGCTTATGTATAGAAATGCCTTAGATTTATGTGCATTGATCTTATATCCCGTTACTTTACTGAATTCACTTATGAGATCTAAAAGTTTTCTGGTGGAATTTCCTGGTTCCTCTAAGTATACAATCATATCAGGAAATAGGGATAGTTTGAGTTCTTCTTTTCCTATTCATATCCCTTTAATTTCTTTGGTCTGTCTAATTGCTCTGGCTAGAGTTTCAAGGACGATATTGAATAGAAGTGGTGAAAGAGGGCATCCCTGCCTTGTTCCAGTTTTTAGAGGGAATGCTTTCAGTTTTTCACCATTTAGAATGATATTAGCCATGGGCTTAGCATAGATGGCCTTTACAATGTTAAGAAATGTTCCCACTATCCCTATTTTTTCTAGTGTTTTGAGCATCAAGGGGTGCTGTATTTTATCAAATGCTTTTTCTGCATCTAACGAAATAATCATGTGATTCTTGACTTTTAGTCTATTGATATGGTGAATTACATTTATTGATTTCCTGATGTTGAACCAACCTTGCATCCCTGGGATGAAACTCACTTGATCATGGTGCACTATCTTTTTAATATGTTTTTGTATGCGATTTGCTAAAATTTTGTTGAGAATTTTTGTGTTGATGTTCATTAAGGATATTGGTCTGAAATTTTCTTTCCTCGATGTGTCTCTGTCTGGTTTAGGTATCAGGGTAATATTGGCTTCATAGAATGAGTTTGGGAGGGTTCCCTCCTCTTCTATTTCATGGAATACTTTGAGAAGTATTGGAATGAGCTCTTCTTTAAAGGTTTTGTAGAACTCGGCTGAGAACCCATCTGGTCCTGGACTTTTCTTTGTTGGTAGGCTTTTGATGACTTCTTCTATTTCATTACTTGAAATTGGTCTATTTAAATTGTATATGTCCTCCTCGTTCAGTTTAGGCAATTCATATGTCTCTAGAAACCTGTTGATGTCTTCGAAATTTTCTATTTTGTTGGAGTATAGGTTTTCAAAATAGCTTCTAATTATGTTTTGTATTTCAGTCGTGTCTGTTGTGATATTTCCTTGTTCATTCCAAATTTTAGTAATTTGGGTTTTCTCTCGTCTTCTCTTTGTTAGTGTGGCTAAAGGTTTATCAATTTTGTTTATTTTTTCGAAGAACCAACTATTTATTTTGTCAATTTTTTGTATTGTTTCTTTTGTTTCAATTTCGTTGATTTCAGCTCTCAGTTTAACTATTTCCTGTCTTCTACTACTTTTGGTGTCGGTCTGTTCTTCTTTTTCTAGGGCTTTGAGCTGTAGTGTTAGGTCGTTTATTTTTTGAGTTTTACTTCTTTTATTAAATGCGCTCCATGAAATAAATCTTCCTCTAAGTACTGCTTTCATAGTGTCCCAGAGATTTTGATATGATGTTTCTTTGTTCTTATTTACCTCTAAGAATTTTTTAATTTCCTTCCTAATATCTTCTGTTATCCATTCATCATATAAAAGCATATTGTTTAATCTCCAGGTGTTGGAGTAGTTTCTGTTTTTTACTCTTTCATTTATTTCTAACTTCAATCCATTATGATCTGATAGAATACAAGGTAGTGGCCCTATCTTCTTGTATTTGCTGACATTAGCTTTGTGGCATAATATATGGTCTATTTTAGAGAAGGATCCATGTGCTGCTGAGAAGAAAGTGTATTCGCTCTTGTTTGGATGGTATATTCTATAAATGTCTATTAAGTCTAAATTATTGATTGTGTTATTGAGATCTATGGTTTCTTTGTTCAATTTTTGTTTGGAAGATCTCTCCAGTGGTGAGAGAGGCGTGTTAAAATCACCTAGTATTATTGTGTTATGGTCTATTTGGTTTCTAAAATTGAGAAGGATTTGTTTAACATACATGGATGAGCCACTGTTTGGGGCATAGATGTTTATGATTGTTATATCTTGCTGATTTATGCTTCCCTTAAGCAGTATGAAATGTCCTTCTTTATCCCTTCTGACTAACATTGGCTTGAAGTCCACATTATCTGAAATGAGGATGGATACTCCAGCTTTTTTGCTGAGTCCATGTGCATGGTATGTTTTTCCCCAACCTTTCACCTTTAGTCTATGGGTATCTCTTTCTATGAGGTGAGTCTCTTGCAGGCAACATATTGTTGGATCTTTCTTTTTAATCCAATCTGCCAGTCTATGTCTTTTGATTGATGAATTCAGGCCATTAACATTCAGGGTTATTATTGAGATATGATTTGTATTCCCGGTCATTTGGTTCATATTTAAAATTTTTGACACTTCTTGGTTCCTCCTTTATTTGACAATTCCTTTAGGATAATTCCTCCCTTTGCTGATTTGCTTCTTTGTTTTTTATCTCTTCCTCATGAAATATTTTGCTGAGAATGTTCTGTAATGCTGGCTTTCTTTTTGTAAATTCTTTTAGCTTTTGTTTATCATGGAATGATTTTATTTCATCGTCAAATTTGAAGGTAAGTTTTGCTGGGTATAAGATTCTTGGTTGGCATCCATTTTCTTTCAGAGCTTGAAAAATGTTGTTCCAGGCCCTTCTAGCTTTTAGGGTCTGAATTGAAAAATATGCTGATATCCATATTGGTTTCCCCCTGAATGTAATTTGTTTCTTTTCTCTCACAGCCTTTAAAATTCTGTCTTTATTTTGTATGTTAGGTATTTTCATTATAATGTGCCTTGGTGTGGGTCTGTTGTAATTTTGTGTATTTGGAGTCCTATAAGCCTCTTGGACTTGATTTTCCATTTTATTCTTCAGATTTGGGAAATTTTCTGATATTATTTCATTGAATAGATTGTTCATTCCTTTGGTTTGTTTCTCTAAGCCTTCCTCAATCCCAATAATTCTCAAATTTGGCCTTTTCATGATATCCCATAGTTCTTGGAGATTCTGTTCATGATTTCTCACCATCTTCTCTGTTTGTTCAACTTTGTTTTCGAGGTTAAATATTTTGTCTTCAATATCTGAAATTCTGTCTTCCAGGTGTTCTATCCTATTGGTTATGCTTTCTATGGAGTTCTTAATTTGGTTTATTGTTTCCTTCATTTCAAGGATTTCTGTTTGGTTTTTTTTCAATATCTCTAACTCTTTATTGAAATGATCCTTTGCTTCCTGAATTTGCTCTGTTAACTGTCGATTGGTGCGATCATTCAATGCCTGCATTTGCTCTTTCATCTCATCGTTTGCTTCCCTAATCACTTTAATTATGTACATTCTGAACTCCCTTTCTGTCATTTCTTCTGCCATGCTGTCATTGGATTTTATTGATGTAACATCTAGATTTGTTTGGGGCATTTTCTTCCTTTGTTTTCTCATATTGTTCAGGAATCAGTGGGTCATTAAGATATTGCAGATTTCCTCTATTGACTTATAATGTCCCTGAAGATTGCTAGTATATCCCCTCTTATCCTTCAGTAGCCTGAAGTCTTGGAGGAAGTTGATAATGCGGAGCTCCACGAAGAAGCTGCCTCTCTAGGGGTGGTGACCCTCAGGTGGTGTATATTCCCTGCTAGTGGGCAGAGGTGCCTCCACTTGTTGACCAATGGTCATCCAATGGGGAACTAGGCTGTGGGCTGAGGCAAGTCCTGTTTGTGCCTGTGTCTCTGGTTTTACCATCCCTGTGGGAAAACCTCCCCCGGCAGGGAAGACTCACTCGGTGGGGATGTCTCGCTGGTCAGTTGCCCTCCTAGAGGTTCCCCTCAATCTACAACTACCGCCTGGGCTGGGCTGTCTTCCTCTGCAACTTTCCCAGGGAACCGGACCTACCTCCTGGGCCTGGGAGCCTCACCCTTCACAGGCGAGTCTCCTTAGGCTGCCTCTCCCAGAGAATCTGCCCGCAGTCCTGGAAACTTCGCTCCACCCCTAGGCGTGTCTCTGTGCAGCTCTTCCAGCAAGAAGCCACCTAGCTCCTGGGACCCTGCTCTGCACCTAATCGCCTGGCTATGCAGCCCCTCCTCTGAGCCGCCACCTGGAGCCCCGTACAATAGCTCCGATACCCAGAGACCCGCCACACACACCTCCTCCTCCGGACAGCCGCCCGGTTTCCGACGCAGTCACTAGGAGTCCAAGCAACTCACTTCGTGTCTCCTCCTCCCGCCATCCGCTCGTAGCCCTAGGCAGTCACTCCAAGTCCAAGTGACCCGCCCTGTTCCTCCTCATCCTCAGGGTAGCCCCCCGGGTGTTCAGGAGCAGTGGCTCCGAGACCAAGTGACCCACCGCGCTCCTCCTCCAGGCAGGCTACCGGTGTTCAGGAGCGGTTGCTCTGAGTTCAAACAGCTCGCCACGCTGCTCCTCCTCAGGCAGCCGCCCGGAGCCCCAGTGGTTGCTCCGAGTCCAAGCGCTGTGCTGAGCCGCCTCCTCTACGATGATCCCAGTTGTCCGTGTTTACCGCTCCAGCGGGGGGGAGGGGCGTCTCGCCGAGCAACTCTACTTCACAAAGTTCCCTGTGTTCCGGGGCTACCGCCCCATCCGGGACGCCTCCCCAACGGGAGAGACTCACCCGGCGGCTTTGAGTTGGTCCCAAGTCTCTCACTATCTCCTCTTTTGAATCCTGCGTCCTGGAGCAACGTGAAATGCAGCCGCCCTCTAGTCCGCCATCTTGAAAACCCCCTACTTCATATTTTTAGTGTACCTGCATTTTTTTTTTTACTGCATCACACAAGGTCAGATGTGGCATTTTCTATTTGTGGCATCATGTCAGCACTCAAAAATTTCTAATTTTGTAGCATTGTGAATTTTAGATCTCCAGATTAGGGATGTTTGACCAATATTGATAGGTACAACACCATGGGAGAACCTTGAAAAAAGTATGCTAGGTGAAAGAAACCAGTCAAAAGAGACCTCATGTTGTTTTATTCCCTTTATATGAAGTGTCCAGAGTGGGCAACCCATGGAAACAGAAAGTAGATTAGGGGTTGCTTAGAACTGAGGTGTTGGGGAGAAAGTGGGAGTGGCTGCCAGAAAAATGAGATTTTTCTTCAGGGGCGATGAAAATGTTTTAAAATCAGTTGTCATCAATATAACAGATACACAACTGTAGAAAGGTTAAAAATAACTGGATGGTAGGCTTTAAATGAATCATGTGATATGTGAATTAAATCTCATTAAAGCTGTTGTGTATGAAGATGATTGAAGAATGTTTTAATAGCAGGATCAAACACTCATATCTCCTATGGAAGAAATGGTCAAAGTAGGATTCAAAAAAATGTACATAAAGCACACAACTATAAAAAAAAGTACAGGAAAAGATTAGGGACTTTAGAGTGATTATCTTTAAAAAATACAACCTAGGAGAAAATAACTATTTTGGAAACTGAAATGCAAGTAAGTACATGGTCACTGACCTAGTGGATCTGAAAAATCAGAATCCTGTGCTGAGAACCAACCGGAATCCTAAAGGTCAAGGAATCAGAACCAGTTGCCTCTGAAAATGGGAGAGACAACTAGGAGGAATGTTAGAAAGCTTTCGAGGTAATAGAGTCTAGATTTTTTTATCTTCTTTATCCCATTGGGTGACTGTCCCTCTCCTACTTCAATGGAAAAGTGGAGTTTCCTGCTACAATAAAGACAAGGTGGGGAATGTCCTATCTGGTCTAGAGGGTCCCAGGCCTAACTGAAGGGTGAGGATCACACAAACACAAGAGGTCTGAGATTCCATAACACTAAATTCTTGGGACCCTTCAGCTAGCTCTCCCCGATTTATACACAGAACACTCAGCCTGACACTTAAACTCTTCGGATGAGAGGTGAAAGAGCTTTCTTTGGGGAATCCAATTAATCCAAAAGAAAATCCCTTAAAATACTGACTTGTTCCCAACCAGAACACCCTACAGAAAAGCTCATGCTCAAATCTTCCCCCTCATATGTTAAGACCACCAACCAGTTCATTTGGACCCCCCGCTCTTAAATATGAGCAGACACCAAACATAGCAAGACATTCAAGAAGAACCTTTAACAAATAATAGAGGCCAAAGCAGGGAAGCAAAAACTTAACCTAGTGGAGTAGTGAACTATGTGTGGAAATTAGATAAGATAATGCTAACTGCTAAAATATCAACATAGAACAATGATTTAGACCTAGTACACATTCCAAAATGGAAATCCCTCATCAGTAAGTAGATCTCCTCCAAGTACTGACTTAGGGATTCAGGCTCCTTCCATCCTTTTACAATTGGTAATTTGTATTCTATTTCTTAGTGGGTTCCCAGAATTGAATAATAATGTCTATAGCAACAAAAACCTAGGTCTATTCCTATTGCTACCTAAAAACAAGCTTAAAAGGGGGAGAAGGAAATAGAAAGAAAAGCAACATAATTATTAATTTCCAAGTTAGTCAAGAAAAGAAGTAATCATAGTAAACCTTTGAGCTCAGTTTTGAATTGTAAATTCACACAGAATGTTGATCAGCCAAAATTACATATAACTAGATATTGAGAAGTTATATGTACATAAATAATGGAAGAGGAGGAGAGCTAAGTTCTCATCATCCATAAGAAGTCCATAGATAATGCCTCAAGCTTTTAAAATAAAAATAAATAAAGGATATTATTTAGATATTAGGTAAATACTGAAAGAATAAGCTTGAAAGTTTGAAGTCAGTTGTTTCTGAGAAAGGGAATATGTGTGTAATTTTGATTTTTTTAAATAAAAGAATGGTGGGGAAAACTTTAAGGTGTTAACAGTAGTTGTCCTCAAGCAAAAGACTTCTGAATAAATTTTTAAAACATTCCTCTTTTCATCTGTATTTTCAGCATATTCCATCATAAACATGGATTACTTTAATGAAAAACATATTAAAGAATAAAACTAATGTCTATCTCAAAAGTTATTAAGAATTAAATGTGAAATGTCTTTTAAACTAACTCATATTTTAAATTTCTAGCTCTTCGACTTAAATAGGAGTTGAAATTTATGGGATTAAATTTCTTGTTTGATGGAAAATTTGCATATATTTGACCAGATACCTCCCTCATTTTCTTAACTATCTTATCCGCACCCCCTCAATAACAAAATAAATGTCTCTCCAGGAATTACTGGAATTTTTAGGGCCCCTTTGAGGCAATCACTCGGCTGGTAATTAGACCACTTGGCAAGGCTGTCACTAGGCAATTCCATTTCATGTCAATCAGTTTGCCTGTCACAAAGTTATAAATCTCTCAAGGTCAAAAATCCATACACTCACTTTCCTTTCTTCTCTTCCTCTTCCCTTTCCTTCCTCTCTTTTCTATTCTTCCTACCTCAATTTCTGATGCCAGAAAAATATAATCAATATTTGTGCAATCCTTTACAATCTTCAAAAAACTTATTTTACATTTAATCATCCCAATACTCCTTTCAGGAAGATGTTGATTATTTTCTCCTTTTAACAAAACAGAAAAATGAGAATCATGGAGTGTTTTACCCAAGAACACTCAGTGGGGAAGCCAGATTGCATTATCTTCAACATGGTTATTTACAGAAAGAGCTCAGTAAAGGCAGGCCAGCCAACAGAAACCTGAGAGGAACCTGGGATACCCCTTCTCCACTGAATCCAGATTATGTTCCTTTGTATCCACTTAGCAACAGGGCAGAGTCACCCCCAGTCGAACCTAGAAAGCTCTCTGCAATGAAAACATCTTCAGACAAGAAGATAAGAAGGAAGTCCCAGGCATGCCATCAAACAAGAGGCCAAGGGAAAAATCAAGACATTTCCCACTTATGTGAAGATGGGGTGCTTCTAGGAGGAGTTTCAAAAGCAGGCTTCTCCCTTTCTCTCCAGGGGACTTCAGCTCATCACCCGCCAGATATGGTATCAGCCAAGACTAAGATTGGACTGGAGAACTGTGTTTAGTTCCTGGCTTTGGCTTAATTCGAGCTGCTGTCTTCTGGTTGCCTTAGCAACATATATTGAACTTTGAGAATTTTTGTTTTTAACATTGACAGAGTAAAGGAGAATGGGGTCTAGGGAAAGGTAAAAAGAGAATTTCAATAACAATTTTCAACAGGCCGTGATGTACATTAAGAACACGCTCCCCAAAGCACTCTCCTAAGACTTCATCCACAAACGCCAGGAGTGAGAAGTCAGGTCCGGATGCAGAACACTGGAGAGGTTCAGGGCAAAAACCTCTTCCCTGGTTCCCTGGTTCACAGCCAGTTCGGGAACAACAAAATCCTTTATAGTCTCAAGCAAAAAAAAAAAAAAAAAAATGAAGCCTTTGGGGATACTGTATGTGAAAAGAGAAATATTTGTCCTCTAATGGAAAGAGAACACTTGATGGAGAGAAACCAAAATATTTTTACAGAATAAAAAAGAGAGATCCTTCCGGGCAACTTAAACTGAGGCTAAGAAAAGATAGTGAGAACTGAATGTCAAATGTATCTTAGCTTCTCAGCTCCCACTTTCCAATACAAGGAAGCAACTTGTTCAACTACAAGACAGATGCTTTTCTAGCCATGAACTCTCTCGAGGCATATATTGTGACAGTCTCTGTATAATAGACATTGAGTTGTATAAGGGACAGTCTTCAATTTTTTTCTAAAAATGCAGAGTTGTTCTTTGTATGACTAGTTAACAGGATGCTAAATTGTGAATTTGTGAAAGTGACTTGTGCAAAGTTAACAGGAATTATTCTAGAACAATAACTTTGGTCTGATCTAGGCTGCTGTAGGGACAGAGCTTTGTTAGTAGTGCTCATTTACTTATTTGCTTGTCAGATGCTAAACCCATGATGAGTAGGGTCTGCCCTTATTTGGAGTTATCACTTAACCCAATTTATTGCAAAGTGATTGAGTAACAAATACAGGACAAATAAAGAAAATAAGGAGGACACACTATTCCTCAGGCTACTCCTCTAAACATCAGTGGTCATAGGATTTTTCATAGAAGCTTTGGAATAGACTTGGGTAAACACTGGAAGTGAGCAATTGCTGAGGTAACCCAGGAGCTCTAAAACTAGACGGAAGTGATCTCCATTCCGGGCAAGAGAGCCAATGATTTGTTTTCTGACCACTGGACTTGCAGAGTCAAGATTTTCCTCAGAAAGTATATCAAGTAGTTTGCTTGAGATTGACCTCATTTTAGCACTGAAAGCCCTGAGTTCCCAGAAACCCCAAGTTCCCATAATAGCAGATTGATTGGTCCCGGAGAAAGCAGGGAGGGATACTCCAGCACTCAGGCAGTCTCAGTCAAATTCCACATCCTAAAGGTAAAAATTCTCAGTCAAATTCTGCATCGTAAAGTGTGCAAGGTATTATTCAAAGCAGACATTTTGAGGACAGAAAAATGTTTATTCTACCATGAAGGTAGCTTTATTATCAGAAGCTTAATTTTTTAATTAGATCTTTTTAGTTATGTATAACATTAGGATCCACTTCGACATAATTATGAAAGCATGGAATAGAATTTGTTCTAATTCAGTCCCCAATACTTCCCCTTTCCCTCCCCTCCCCCTTCCCATTTCCTTTCCTTTTCTCAACTGATCTTTCTGCTATTTACATGTAGTTTTTTTTTTTTTAATTAGTGTCTTGTGGCTATACATGATGGTGCAATTCACTGTGATATAGTCATATATGTACATAAAGATTGGGTCAGATTCATTCCACTGTCTTTTCTTATCCCATTTCCAGAAGCTTAATTTTTAGCAGGATTTCACCCTGATGTCCTGCCAGGATATACTAGCTGCAGAATTTATTTGGGAGTATCTAAAATGAGAATTCCTGTAAATTCACTTTGGGGTTTCTAAAATGATATATCCTATGGATTAGAGTTGCTCACACATTTAGATACTGAATAACATGTCAAAACTAAGTTGAATTTTGACCTGATATGGTGCTTTAAAAAAAAAAAAAACTCACAGTGACTAACTTTGAGAATCAATGTATTCTTAAAGCCACCTCAGAATTATGACCAGGTTATTAATTTGCCTTCCTTATTTTCTTTGAAGGAAGGACACCATGCATTAAAGAAGGAACAGAATCAAATTCTTTAGACACATGGACAGAAGAGGCCAAGATGCAGCCTTGTTTGTACCATTGCCCAGTTTTGCTCAGTGCCTACTTTCTCCACTGTAATCTCCCTGGTGCATTGGAACATTCTGGAAAAAGACACATAAGGGTACAAAGGATTTGACCCTTAGAGATTTTTTTTTTCATTAATTGAACCAAAGACCAATAAACTTTGTAAAGACTTACATTTGCAGTAAAGCAAAATAAGAGGGAGAAGGAAAGAAAGAATCACCTTCATATTTCTGGAATAACTACTAACATATGGTGGGATTGACCCGTGACCTTACAGGATGCCCCTCTCCTGCAAGTTCTGGAGGAAACTTGTTCTGACATGCATTTTTTAATTATCTGAATAATTTGAGGTTTGAAATATAAAATAACAAAAATTATGACAACTCAGAAAACTGGAACACACCACAAATTTTTAAAAGGTCCCCAAGACTTCTAAGATATTTCAGCTGTTACCTAGAGTTCACCTCTGAATGAACTGTCATCTCTACTAGTAGTTGATTATTCATTCAGGTGAAAATTCAAATGAATTCAATTCAATGGTAACTGACAATAAAGAGTTTTGGGCTGGAGATTTAAACAAGTATAAATCAGTCCTGCATCAGTTTTACTCAGCATTATATTCCATATAGCACATAGTTCTTAATGCATACACACAAAATTAAATTATTGACATCAGTTTTTACATCAGAGGCCGTATCTTCTTTCTACATATATCAATATACATCCACTCATCATAGTGGCCCAAGGTCATTGTAGCCACAGTGCTGAGGTGAAAGCTAGCGTTGTCCTTGTTTACAAGTTAATCATCAGCAAAATTGCCCCTTTCGAAATTTTGTGTTATGATTTTACTTTTATTTTTTTTTTTTTGGCCAAAAGAGATAATTTACAAGTCACAAGAAGGAAGGATTGAAGTTTATATTTAGATATCAGAATAATGGTTAGAAATTATTACTAGGATTTATAACTCACCCACAGATTGTCACAGGAAGTCCTGTAGGGTGAGGGAAGGTACCTGAGCCCCCTTGACTGTACGGAACCTAGAAAGACTGAATTACAAAACATGAGAAATACCAGCAACAAGGAAAAAAAATTTTTTTTTGGAATGATCGTGCCTTATTCTCTCCCAAAAGGTATCTCTCTCTAGTGAATTGTTCCTCACCATAACCTAAAGCTCGTATTTTCTATGAATCAGCATTTACTGAACAAATGTTAAGAGGATATGTGATTACCACTCCCTCTCTAGGAACATCTGTTTCCAAAGGATTGTTGGCAGAGCTTACAAGTGATGTCGAACTGCCAGGCACAAAGATTACAATCTGGGTAACTCTTGCCCTGGCATCCTTTCCTCCAAGGAAGTTTTGTCTAGGAGCAAGTCAGAGTTTGAAATGGGTTACTGTACATTCTCACTGGAACATAAACACAAGGTTGGAAGAAGGAAGTGCTCATAGCTAGAGTTTTACTGTGTCCCTTAAATATTTACATTCAACATTCATAAAACTTCCATTTGTAACAATGTTTTAAAAACTGAAATAAAATTCCACAGGGAAACAATTCCAGTCACGATGTTCACCATTAACAAATATTTATTGCGATAACTCCTTGAAGGGCAAGGAGCCATCCAGCTCTTTCTTTATAGACCATCTACTCCATTTTAGTCATAGAATAAACTTCACATATCTAGTTGACTAATTGGGAACTCAAAGGCTCCAATAACTATTTTGTGTTCATGAACTTTCCTTCGATCTTCAGAAATTTGATCAAGAAAAGATGTTGAGCAGATCACCGAGGCTATGGGCTCCAATAATCACTTTTGACTGAGAAGACTCATTGTTGCAAGCAGTTTTAACATTGATGGCAGGAGATGGCATTTGGGTTTGGTTATAACCTACAAAACAATGACTTAAGGAAACAACCCCTTCAAAGTTAAGATTTCGTGAATAAGAGACTTTGCTTTAAGTTAACTTAAGACAGAATTAATAAAAGATCACTGAAATCAAGAGAAAATCAATTTCAATGACCAAAAAAAAAAAAGGGAATGAAAAGGAACACTCCACATGCCTTTGCTTGGACCCACAAGAACTATTTATTCTTTTTTCAGATCAGAACATTATAGAACAGGGATGTCAATTAAAGATTTCTCACTGAAGGACATGTATTCAATTGTATCTCAACTGCTGAATCACTAAGCCTTGGCTATGTGACAGTTTTATAAATCAGATGATATACTGAAAAATTATGTAGCACCAGGAATCAAGATACCTATGCAAAGTTTGCCTTGTCTGACACTGTCAGTAATTTATTTTCAACAAACTTAAAAGTACAAATACTTAAGTTCTTTACAGATGAGCTGTGACAATCAAATAAAATAATGCAGTGAAATGTAGTCATATAGTAATTTATAGTATAAATGAAAAGCATATAAACGTACCAAATGTAAATTATGTTACCACTCACATCAGTTCCAACAGTTTGTCTTAGTTAATTTTTATATTCAGAGAGCTTTCTGTGATCAATTTTCTTCGACTCTTATGGAGTAAGGGACATTGGTCCACTTCAATGAATGATGCTATTTTAAAAGATGGGACTGCTGTACAGATGCCAGTTAATACTGTAGTGACCCTTGCTCACTCCCAGGTCACCCTCACTTCCCACTCTCATTCATCAGGCAGTTAGGGTAAAGGTTACATAGCTGCAGCACTTCCTCTAGGCCTCAAGGAGAGTTTCGCTTTGTTTCCCATAAACCAGAGGCATATGTAACTACTAACCAAGAAACTGAGACAAACTCCACTATGATTACATTCCCCTGGCTCCAGCAATTTGACAGGAACTGCCCAACAAGAAACACACACACACACACACACACACACACACACACACACAGCACAGACAGGGAAAGAGCGCGCGCACAATGGAAAATCTGGCTCAATGGCACAGGAATGTTCTTTCCCTCCTCTGGGTAAATACAAATGTGTATCTGGTTATGAAGGACCGTCCAGGAAGTTTAGCTGCCTCTAGTGTCAAGGAGTCCAGAATCTGTCCCTCTCATTACCCAGCCAAGGTTCAGACAGGAAGTCAAAAGACACATGAGTAGAAACTATAGAAGTTTTTGTTTTGTTTTGTGTTGATTTTTGTTTTTTTGAGAGTGAGATACTGAAGGCTGGCTCCCGTTCCATGGCTGTGGGCCTTCCCTTAAACATAAACAGCGGCAGGAGCTGAGAATGACTGCCATACTTGAGTGCCAAGTAAACACAAAATGACAAGCACAGATTTTTGGCTTTAAACTAAAGCTTGGTTTTTCAACAACCCCTTTTGTTGCCGCTAAAGACAATGGTCTTAGTGTTTCTGAGCCAGATCCCTGGGACCCTGGCTGAGCCACAACCCAGCAGAGTACACTCTGCAAGCAGAGCTCCTGTCCCTTTGGGTTTGAAAGCAAGCCATCTCTGCCCTCCTGGTCCATTGCTGCAGAAGCATTTGTTTACTGAAACTAAAGAACAGTGGTATATGAAACTTGGAATTCCCAGACCAACTCTAGGGTCGTTTGTTGAGGGATGTGCTCTGTGGCTTCTACTTGGTTGGGAAACAGTAGCTTCATTGCAAGTTCTGCAATGGAGTTGGTTGAAGGGAGCTGAGGATTCTTCAACTTAATTAGTTCATTATAGGTTTAATTTTTGTAACTGGCATTTGTCATTTTTGTTTTATGTCATTTATGAGGTTGCAGTAGTTGACTTCACTACATGGAATCAGTGTGCTCTTTACTCTCCTTCCTGTTTAGCTGTTAAACCAAAAATTCTCTTTTGTGGCCTAGTACCTCTGGCATTTACACAATTGAGTGTTTCAGCCCAGATATGTGAGTCACTCGAATAAGAGGTGTCTGACCATTTCCTGTCATCTCCACCACCTCATCCCCAGGCGCTGCCTTTTTTGAAGCTCCACTTCAGGATCTCAAAGTTCTGTTGTAGAAGCACTTAAACCCTAAAAGTACTTGTTTCTCACTCTATCCTTATAATCTCACAATGAGTTTCCCTCCGCTAATTTTTAATCATAAGAAGGGTAATGGGATGCAAAATGGTACACTAATATTTTAATTGTTATTTATATAACATAACTAATTTCCTATTCTAATTATTTAATAATTGGATGTTTAATTATTTAATAATAAGTATAATTTTCTTATTATTTAATAATGTTTAATAAGCTATCAAGGGAAATTTTTCAATCACACATACAGTGGCATCTACTTACCTTGTTGCTATCACCTTCAAGTTTGTGATAATAAAAACTTAATGGACATAATTCCTACTCAGTGACACTTTGATCCTTTATCAAGGTTGGAAGTGATGGTTACAGTACCTAACAACTCCCTATTAACATCTCTACTTCATAAGTGAGAAAACTGAGTCTGAGAAAAATCAGGTGGTTTACTGATGGTCGTGCTAAATTAGGATCCAAATCCAGGTCTCCTTATTGTGAATCTAGTTTTCCTTTGGGTGGAGCACACCCCATGAACAACCGGAAATGGAAATTACACAAAGTTAGTATAGCACCTGGGTGATCTGGACAGACGATTGTCTTGTTGAAGCTTAGGAAAGAATGCATTCATTCTTCTTAAAGTACAAAGAGCCATTCTGTACCAAACTCCAGCTCCTCAGCCATTGACAGTCTCCTTCTTGAGCTACTGTGACAAGAGGTCATTCCCAACATAGGTTCTATTCATTCATTCATTCACTCATCCACACACTTTTTACTTATTTGCTTATTTATTTGTCTACTTATTTATATTAGGAACAACATATTATTTCTCTTACTAGCACTGTCATCCCTGGTAAATTTGACAAAGTAAAGTCTAATTATCAAAACATGAGAAACAACAATGCAGCCCACTTCACACATATGTTCAGTAGGATAACTAATAAAAAATTTATGACACTTGGCAACCATGTTGTTCTAAGAAGTTTCATCAACATCCATAACTGGTTTCAATGGAACACGTGTGTGCCTCTCGTAAGTACTCATTTTGAACTTAAATTTCACGCCAAAGAAGACATCATTCTGCCATGGCTTTCAGCATTTGTGGCAAAATCATAATAATTCATAGCACCAAAGCAAAGAATTCTTTACAGCCTAATTACATTGAATTTTTTTTTTAAAAAAAAGTATTCTGCATGACTGAAACTACATAGTTCACTATATTCTCAAACAAAAGTTTTGTTATAGAGATCAATTAGCTTCAGAAATTTGTCTATGGATAAAGTGTATAAAGGAAAAAAGGAACAGTAGGAGCTTATATTATCAGAAGATATGCATTCTCCGCCTGTGCACTGTGCTCAGGGCATGCAAATCCAAACTGGACTCTGGTCTAGTGGAATTAAAGGAAAACTGAGTTTCAACATGAACCCAGTGAACGACAGACCAGAAGCTCCATCAACAACCAGATTTTTTATTTGTTACATTTAAAGACTAAGTATTGTCCCCTATACAATAGTTTCTGAACAAAAGACAACAGCAATCCCCAAACTATAGCCAAGAGCCAGGACTCCTCGGATTCAGTTGTATTCTAAGCCCTGAGCAGAAACAGGTGAACATACATAGATAAATTTCAAAGTGGATTAAAACATCCATTTTTCAAAACAAAATATCAAGAAAGGATGAAAGAAAAAAACATCTGGACTTCTTACCATTGGCAATGGAAATTTAATAGGTCTTTAGGCCTAAAAAGCTTCAATAAGCCAACAAAATTTTCCCCAGTCATGACCTATAATGAACACAGTAAGATGACAGCTCAGAATTAAAGCAATGATGTTAATACACTGAATAAAGAAATAACTGGCAAGAACATCATTTTCTTTTTTATTAGAACTCTTTTCCTAAATATTTTCTTTTAGACTTAGTCTAATTTTTATTTGCTTCTGTAACGATGAGCTTTGCCCTTAGTAAATATAAAGGCATAAGTAAAGAACAAGAGGTAATTTTGAAGAGAATGACCTTCACTCAAGAGACTACCACTTGAAGAGTCATTTGAGGTGAAGACCTGCCATAGAGAGTCAGCCAAGGTTGTCCTCACAGACCTCATGGGTAGATCCATGCTGTTTGTTTGTATTCCTAATGGTGACTCAACAAAATAAAACCAGAGCCCTATACAACTAACACCTGTTTTTTCACAACCACTTAAAATCCTAGTGGAGTTAAAATACACTTATTATAAATAATTTTTAATAACCAAGGGAGAGGAAGGAGATCAGATCTGAAAACAAACTCACCAATGTCCCCCACGGTTCGCTTGTATTTAATCCCCACGCCCCAGTTATCTTCTTTATTACATTAGAAACTGTCTTCAGAAATCCCTACATCCCCCTCCCTCACGTTCAAATACTGGGAACCCAACCTGTCTATCTTTGAAGCCCACCTCTCCTTGCCTCTCAGCCACTCCATCAAGTACTATCCGTTAAAAAAATCTTTTGGACAAATAACTAGAAGAATCCACAGAGGATTTGTTGTTTCCCCTTTAGTTAAACAGAACAAAAGAAAACTTTCTCTCCCAGTAGCCACACAGGGATAAGAGAGTTAAACCGATTAAGATGATGATCTTTTAATTGCATTTCTTTCCCCAGACACCACCCCCAGCAAAGCAGTAATCCTGATCTCAAAATCTCTTCTGCTACCTAACCTGGCACTTTGTAGTCTGTCTGTCTACACAGAGGGCTTCTTCCATCCCAGTTTCCTAGGGGTTCATCTGTTGCAGAAAGTATTCCTTTGATCAGAATTTGACTCTCATTCAGCTAACCAGCTGGATCCACACTCCCAAACCTGGTGCTTTGCTTTACAGCTGCCCAAGCTGATCCCACTGTCCAGGCAAAGAATGCAAAGATGTCCTGGTTCAATTTGCAGCACAGCAAGTGTTTCTGGTATCTCACCCTGGAACTCTGAAGGAATTTCCCATAGGGAAATATTCTAAATACACACACACACACACACACACACACACACACACCACAAAGAGGAGAAAAGTTTTAAGAGGACTGGGAGTTCTCAGAAATTTCCATAAGGAAATATCGTTCTCCAAAAGTGGGCAACCGTGACCTTTGGTCCTAAGTGATGATTTATGTCATGACCGTACTTTGCCTATACTGGTATTTTCCATCTGAACACTTGGTGGCATAGGGTTGATTTCAATCCACATCTCTGATCTTCACTTCTCAAATTTAAACAACAATAACAACAACCCTGTCTTCCTTTCTACTTTTGCACTACCCATTTCTCAACACAGAACACCTCACATCAGATCACCAGAATGTGTGTGGATTTCTCCATGCACACCAGCAATTCTCCAACAGACACCAACTAGGAATCCTATATAACCTTACTCATCCTGACACAACATTCCTGAAGACAGCACCAGATCCCACAGGCTGAGGACAGTGCCATAAGATCACCTCCACTTCAGATGCCAATCACAAGCAGTAGGTTGCCACCTATACTTCCGGTTACAAATCAGTGATCCCATGACCTTCTCCTCAGGTTAGATTAGTTTGCTAATTAATTTGCCTCATTTTAATTACCCATTTGTGTTGAAGGATTTTATAAAGGCTATGGATGAACACCCAAATGGAAGAGGGCATTGGGGAGGGTATGTGAGAAGGAGTAGGGGCCTCCTTGCCCTCTCTAGGCACAGAACCTCCAGGAACCTCCAGGTATTCATTTATCCAGAAGTTCATCCAAACTTGTCCTTTGGGGTTTTACAAAGGCTTCATAATGTAGACGTATCTGATTCCATCACTGACCACTGGAGAACAACTACAACCTGTGGCGCCTCTCCCTCCCTGGAAGTCATAGAGTGGAGCTAAAAGTTCCAACCCTCTTATTACATGCATGGTTTCCCTGGCAACCAGCCCCCATCCTAAAACTATCTAGGAGCACAACAAGAGTCACCTCATTGGAACAAAAAATGCTCCTATCACCCAGGAAATTCCAAGAGATTAAGAGGTGTGTGTCAGACACTCCTATCAAGAAATTGCAAAAGTTTTGAGTTCTGTGTCAGGAACTAGGATCAAAGACCAGATACTGGGACAAAGTATACTCCAAATGCCCTTCTCTACTTGCAGGGGTATTAGGAGCTCTGTCTCAGGAACTTGGCAGAGAACAAACATATATTTTTTTACTATATCACAGCTTTATTCTGATTCTTCCCAGACTTCTGGACCTAACCTTCCTTGTACCCTCTCTGACTTGGCCTGTCCCTCAAGTCCCCACAAATTCCACCATACCTCATGTTTCCATTTCTAACCACCCAGAGATCCACTTGCACCAGTGCTCAGTAGACTCTGCCTCCAGCTCCCTAAGCCCACAAATGGGGTAATGCATACCACCTGTCACCCCTGACCCTCTGGATGCAAAGGGAAGACTTTGCCTTGTTAGGACAAAAAGAGGTGCGCTTTGTGTTCAATAAACCTACAACCACAGAAGAATGAGGAGTCAGGAGCAACACAGGCTGGCCTCCATGCAGGCCAGGAACATTTATCTCAGTGGCCCCAGGGTCCTGTGTTTGCTTCTCCATCATGCCCTATGTCCCGTCCCATGTTTTGTGTGGTGGAGAATTCCCCAAATCATCAAATCTCCATGGAAAAAATGGCTAGGATTTTTCAAGTTAAAAGGGAAAACTCCAAACTCATTCTCTAAGGCCAGGTCTGAGACAGCAACAGGCCCCTGCTGTCTACAAGACAGAGCTAAAAACCACAAAAATGGACCCAGTGTAGCCGACAGGGAAAGTGCTCTCTTTCAAACATGACAAGCCACGTGGGGAGGTGTGGGCATCATTTCTGCCAATGACAGATAATTATTAAAAAGAAAGAGTACTAACCAAAATAGGACAAACCAAAAGCCTGATAACAGTGAATTCTTGCTCCTTATCCATGAATGGGATCATCAGCCCCTGGAGAGTGAAATCTAATACTTTTGTTAGAATAAGAATTATTTTTTAAAGACTAACTACACTTCAGTTTGGAATGGTTCTAGCCTGAGCAGGTGCTCTCAGAGACAAACACATGAGTGTACGGCTCTGTGAGGAGAACTGTGACCCGGACAGGGTACTGAGGCTCTCCCAGACAAGCTGTTCACTTCCCCATAAAATTGGCAAAAGAGAGAGCCATCTGTATTCAAATGCTATGTGCATTGTTGGTGTCTCACTGTTAGTCATGCGTTTTAGTTTTGTACCACAAAAATCATGATACCCTGCTAAAAGAGGTTGTTTCTCAGTAAACCAAAGAATCATCAGGTACTCAGAGCAGATATCTGAGTTTTACCTATTCGAAATTAAAAAAAAAAAAAACATAACTTTTTTTAAAAAAATCAATATTTGAGGCAAACATCTACCCACCTACTTTCAGATTTTCTATATAATGCATGCCCCCTTACCAGATCCCATGGCGCCCTATGCGTTGGAGACTGCTCAGAACGCTTAACAAAGAGGTGCGAGATCTGGGCTCCAGTCATCATTCTGCCATTCAATGAGGATAGTGTACAAGATATTTAATTTTCCCAGGCATGTTAAGATAACACTAGCTGCATAACAAACACTGAAGTTCACTGGTTTTAATGGAATGTTTCTTGCTCATAGGACAATGCCATGCAGGTATTCCTAGTTGGCAGGCAACTCTCCTCCACAATGTGTTTCAGGAATCCAGGCTCTTCCTGTTTCACAATCTCTCCATCCACTGGGAAGATTCCTCTGCTTCCAGCTAGTGGAAAGGAAAAGAGGGCATGGAGAAGTCCCACCTGCTTTTCAAGCATCTGGCCTACAAGTGAAGCATCCTACTTCCATGCACATTGCAGTGTTCATAACTAGTCTTGCAGCCAAAACCAATTGCAAGTATGGAGGTAGAGGACTGACGACTGTGCTCCAGCCAAGGAGAACATGACATTATGAGGTATGTATATAAATGTTTCTGCCACACCAGACTCTACTTATTCACCTGTGAAATGATAACAGCAATACCTGAATTACCACTGCACAGTGACTTGTTGAAAATCATGTAATAAGAGTTAATGTGCTTTGTAAATGGTACCACACAGACACAGACCCCCAAGACCTTATTTTCCTTACTATACTATCTACAAAGTTTATGTACTTTCTAGTATTTCCAGATCCAAATTCATTTTCAATTAATAAATTTGAAAGATCAGCTCAGTGTGGTGGTGCATGCCTTTAATCTCAGAGGTTAGGGAGGCTGAGTCAGGAGGATTCCAAGTTCAAGACCAGCCTCAGCAATTTAGCAAGGTTGTAAGTCATTGAGTGAGTCCTGTCTCAAAATTTAAAAAAATTTTAAAAGACTGGGGATGTGACACAGTGCCCCTGAGTTCAAGCCCCAGTACAAAAAAAAGTGGGAGGGAGGAAGGGAGAGAGAAGGGGGAGAGGGAGAAAGAAAGAGAAGAAAGAGAAAGAAAGAGCATGTCTCTGTGTCTCTTTGTCCATTACCCTCACCCTCCAGAAGCTTCAGACAAAGACCACTGCTGAGTTTGTGAAAAATCTATTTCCTTGACCTCTGCATTGTTGCAACCTCCTGGTCTTTCTTCTTTCTCTCTGAATGCTGCCCTTAGTCCATTTTTCTGGATTCTCAATCTCCATCCAACTGTTTTTCATCCCAGCATCTCGGGACTATGTTCTGAACCTAATCTCTCACAACACGCAATCATACCCTTCCCAACAGGAGCACATTGAATATATCCTGAGTCCATGCTGCCCCTGAGCTCTAGATCCCCATATATTCCAGCCTCCTTGGCAGCACCCTCTGAAAAATTCAGACAGCTCAAACTTGAGATGTCCAAAATAGAACTCCCCAAACCTGTGCCTTTGCTAGTCTTCCCAGATATAATCTTTCCATCTCAGCAAATGAAATTAACTTCTCAATTTGAAAATTCAGAAATCATTGTTTACTCCTCTTTCCCTCACTTCTTACTGGCAATCCCTGCCAAAAGGTCTTGCCTCCGTTCTCTTCTGCCAATATGTTTTAGTCAGCTTTTTCATCATTGTGATCAAAAGACCAAGTTTATTGAGGGTTCACAGTTTCAGAGGTCTTAGTCCATAGACAGCCGACACCATTCTTTGGGGGCCAAGGTGAGACAGAACATCATGGCGGAAGAGGGTGGCAGAGGAAAGTGGCTCATGACATGACAGCAGGAAGCAGAGAGAAAGAGAGCTCCACTCAACAAGAACAAAATATATACCCCAAAGGCCCTTAGGGACCCACCTCCCCATGCCACACCCTACCTGCCTGCAGTTACCATTCATTTAATCCCTAGCAGGGGGTTAATGTGCTAATTAGGTTAAAACTCTCATAGCCTAATCGTTTCACCTCTAAACTTTCTTACATTGTCTCATACATGAACTTTTGAGGGACACCTCACATCTAAACCGTAACACTGTCCGCTTCTCCCTAATAGCAACCACTGTCTTATCTCACCTTAACTGCTACAGAACTTTGGTAACTACTGTTGCTAATTTTACACTGACTATGTATTTCTCCCTGTCCCTCAAGTAGCAAGAGTAATCTTTGTAAGACATTACCATATTTTATCAAGTCTCTAAAGCCCTTGACTTTAAAACACAATTTATATGCCTAAGAAAGAATATACCTCTTGGACAATGACACAGCGCTTCCTCATTATAACAATTTTAAGATAACGCCTTGATTTCAGAGATGTTGAACTTTAAGAAACTGGCTCATGACAACTGCCTGCTTTTAAATCTACCCATTCATTTTCAACCCCCTGAAAAAACATACAGGCAACAAAGAGAGCAAATAAAATCATACACGATCCACTCCTTTAGCAGAATCATGACAAAGAATACCATGACACTCATATCACCTCTAAGCAGAGAAATAAAATGAAGTACAGCTGAGCTCCAGTGCTTACCCAGCACTGCAAGACTGTGGGTGAAGAGCAGGAGAGGGGGCCCTAGAAGACCCCCTGAAAATATCAAAGGGGTACAGAGAACTTAGACATGGTACTGATGAAATCATCCCCAGAACTTGGTAATCAACAGCACTGGGCAAAGGGAAGAGGTTCGAGATCACTGGCACCAGAAGCATCAGTCTTAGAAGCATTGCCCAGGAGAACAAGGTGTGCAGAATTAAAAAAAAAAAAAAAATATATATATATATATATATATATAAATGTAACCCTTGGAAACACAGCAGTGAAGAAAGAAGAGGAGAATAAAATTAAATACCCTTACTAAATTAAATACAATAATTAGAGAAACAAAACACCTTCCTGAGACTATTTATGAAAGCACCCCAGGGGAGGACAGAACTGCCCCAATAGAAACTTATCACAGTAGGAACACTGACCACAGAGAAAGTAGGAATAAATACAATAGACCAACCACATCCACACAAAACTACTAGGAACCTTCAGAAAGTAGGAGCTAAGGCATTTCAGTTCAATAAAAAATCCTCCCCCAAAAAATTGACAAGCTGAAGAAATTGTAATCCAACATTCCAAACTGAATTATATATTTTCACACAAATATTTGTAAATATGAAAAAATGTCTTGAATCACCAGTACAAAAACTAAGAACAGAAATTGGGGGGTTGGTAAAACAAGAGTTGAATGAACTCAGGAAAGAAATAGAAGGGAAACAAGACTGATCATGCCAGAAATAAGACTAAATCACAAGGTGCCCAAGGTTAAATTCCAATGAAAATTTAAGAAAAAGAAAGAGAACAACCAAAAGAATAAAAATGAAATAAAGAAATAAATAAAACTCTCAAATAAATGTCAATGTACTCTAAATAGTATAAACACAAAGAGATCCACACCCCAACACAACTTTTTTGAAAGACAAATACAAATAGGAAATCTTCAAAGCAGCAAGAGAAAAGTGACTTGTTTCCTACAAAGGAGTCCAATGACATTAACAACTGATTTCTCATCAGCAAGGACAGAGGCTAGAATCATTGGGATGAAATACAAAAAGTGTTGAAAGAAATTGTGAGCCAAGAACCTTGTTTCAACAAAACTCTATTTTTGTTGAATAGAGCTGTTCCTAGGGAAATAAAATTTGAGGGAATTCATTGCTAGAAGACCATCCTTCTAAGGAAAATAGACTAGCACAGACTTCTCAAAATCAACACACAAAGCAAGGCAAGAGCAGACCAGCATTTTTAAAAAGCCTAAGGGAAGAAAGTGTGAATCAAGAATACAACATCCATCCAAGCTGTCCTCATTAATCAATGCTGTAAATAAATGTCCTTGAGTACACAAGAAATCAGGGAATCATTTCCCAGTGTGCTCTTATGCCCTTCCCAAGGACTCTACTAAAACATGAGCTTTATTGAAACAAGAAATAATGGCAGAAATTTTGGCAAAGAACAATACATTCTTTCATAAGATTGTAGAGAAACAGTCACTAGAATGCAATGCTGTAGAAATTGAATATTCTCTAGAGAGGGGTATTTTTCAACAGTTAATAAAACTTATGTATGCATTTTATCATTTATCTAGCAATTCCACATACAGGAATTTTACTCTACAGTTATCTCTAAAGATAGCCACAGATGTGCAGAAGAGGTTGTTTGTTGAAACATGTAAATGTAAAATATTGAAAACTATTTCAGTATTTGAATCAGAGGAAACTGAAGAAACTATGGTAAATATGCATAATGGAGTATTATGCATCTATGAAAAAGAATGAGGACATTATTTATGACCTGACACAGAAAATCTCTGAGAGATAATGTTAATTGAAGAAAGCAAATTGTTAAAGAACACACATAGTATGTATCTTTTCTGAAAGAAAGAAAGAAAGAAAGAAGACGTGAATTTATCTCTTATCCATAAAAAGAAATTCAGGCAAGTAGGAAGCAGGGGTTTGGAAGCATAACTAATAAGATAGGGAGGGAATAGCACCCCTATGCATATAACTTTTCATGCAATTTTTACTTCAGAAGGATGTTAACATTGACATATGCAAAAATAAAACTAAATCAACAGGATGGGAAAGAGGAAAAACTAAAACTGAAAACAAGATAACAAATGAACACAACTGCGATCCAAATGAATAACAGGATCATACAGGAAAAGAAAAGGAAAGAGACTTCTGATCTAAGTCATTTGTGAACACAGTATCTATAACGTTAACGTTGTTGGAACTAAGTTCTAACTGTAAAAGGAAAGGGAATGAATGAGCCTGTGGGGAGATCACAGTTGAAGGTGTGTCAACTCTTGATCTAAAATGAAGGTAGAGAATACAGGTGTATGTAATATGCATGCATATGTGTAGATGCATGAATATGTATGAGTGTATGTGCATACGTCTGCATTCATAGCTACATAGGTGTAAAACGCCCATGTAGTTCCTAGTTCTATCACTAGAGCCATGCAAATAGCAATGTGTACTCCTAGCACCCAGATACTGGTCTCTAATACTGTTCCCCACTTACAAATATGAGGGGTCCTCAGAGAAATAGCTGATTCCAATGCTGGGTAAAGGAGGGTATAAGTCGGGCATGAAACATCTTGTTATGCCAGAAAGTAAAAATGTACCCAAACAGAAATAGAAAAAAATATAGAATATTGAAAAAAAATGAATCCATGAGTCCATACTATAATGAAGAAGAAATAAATAGAAAGATTCTTGCTCATAATTGAAGATGATTGATAAATGCAGGATGAGTAAAGAGTTGGTCAGCATCATTTTTTTTAAGTCAGCAAAAGGACGAACTACCTTAAAGGAAAAGTCAATAGAAGGAGAAACCAAGTCAAGTTAAAAACCAAAAATAAGCCAAACGACCAGGAAAACAAATCATATCTCAATAATAACCCTGAATGTTAATGGCCTAAACTCATTAATCAAAAGACAAAGACTGGCAGATTAGATTAAAAAGAAAGACCCAACAATATGCTGCCTTCAAGAGACTTATCTCATAGAAAAAGACATCCACAAACTAAAGGTGAAAGGATGGGGGAAAACATACCATGCACATGGACCCAGTAAAAAAGCAGGGGTCTCCATCCTCATATCAGATAGTGGACTTTACACCTAAATTAGTCAAGTAGGATTAAGGACATTTCATACTGCTTAAGGGAACCACAAACCAGCAAGACATAATGATTGTAAACATTTATGCCCCAAACAATGGCACATCCATGTATGTCAAACAAATCCTTCTCAATTCCAGGGAAAAAATAGACCATGACACAATAATACTGGGTAACTGTAACACACCTCTCACCACTGGACAGATCTACCAAATAAAAATTGAACAAAAAAATCACAGAATTAAATAATACAATCAATGATTCAGACTTAATGGACATATATAGAGTACTTTATCCATCTTCAAGAGAATAAACTTTCTTCTCAGCAGCTTATAGATCCTTCTGCAAAATAGATCATATACTATGCCAAACGAAACCACTAAGTAAATACAAAAAAATAGAGATACTACCTTATATTCTATCAGATCATAATGGAATGCAACTAGAACTCAATGATAAAATAAAAAACAGAAACTACTCCAACACCTGAAGTCTAAATAACATGCTATTGAATAATGCAATGATAACAGAAGACATCAGGAAGGAAATAAAAATTCTTAGAGGTAAATGAGAACAATGATGCAACATATCAAAATCTCTGGGACACTCTGAAAGCAGTACTAAGAGGAAAGTTCATTGCCTTGAGCTCATACATTAAAAGAATAAAAAGTCAACAACTAAATGACCTAACATTACATCTCAAAGTCCTAGAAAAAGAAGAACAGATCAACACCAAAAGTAGTAGAAGACAGGAAATAATCAAAATCAGAGCTGAAATCAATGAAATTGAAACGAATGAAACAATTGAAAAAACTGACAAAACAAAAGTTGGTTCTTTGAAAAAGTAAACAAAATTGACAAACCCCTAGCCACACTAATGAAAAGAAGGCGAGAGAAAACTCAAATTACTAGAATTCATTATGAAAAAGAAAAGATCACAACAGACAACATTGAAATACATAATATAATTAGAAACTACTTTGAAAATCTATACTCCAACAAAATAGAAAATATCGAAGACATTGACAAATTTTTAGACACATAGGATCCTCCCAAACTGAATCTGGAGGACATACACAATTTAAACAGATCAGTTTCAAGCACTGATATTGAAGAAGTCATCAGAAGCATCATTTTATCATGATCATAATAAATATGAGTTCAGGTAAGTTATCAGTGGGTGCTAAATCCAGGAGAAATTTTTTATAAAAACAGGGTATTTTCATGGTCTTTCATAACTTCTCACAGATAGCTTATTAATTTCAAAATAATAATAATGAGAAGGAGGTGGAGGAGGGAAAATTGGACCACACCTCAACCAAGGGAGCAAAATCGGCATGTCCCAGTGGAGCAGATGGTCGTGACATCTGTGCAAGTGTGATGGCCTGACACACGCAACCCAGGCCAACCCCGAGGAATCGTCAGATGAACCCAAAACAAGGAACATGCTCCTTTTATAAAAGGAGGTATGTGTTCCTCGAAAATGTCAATGTCATAAAGAACAAAGAAAGGAAATGTCCCAGATGAAAGAGGACAGAAGAGGCAAGACAATAAAATGCAGTATGTGACCTGATCCTGGATTCTGCACAGGAGGGAAATATCTAGAGAGGACATTTTAGGATCAACTAACAAAACTGGAATACAAATGTTAGATTCATTAACACATTGTATTAATATTAAATTTACTGCAGTTGCTCACTCTGCTGGGGTTTTATAAGAGAATTCTTATTAAGAAGAACACACTTGAAGTTTTTAGGGGTAGAGTCCTATGATGTACACAACTTACTCTAAAGTGGTCTCAAATAAAGTTTTGTGCATATGTATTTGTGTGTATGTGTGTGTATAGAGAGAGACAGAGATACAAACAGAAGAGACATAATAAAATAAATGAGACAAAATTAACATCAGGTGACTGAGTCAAGTGTGCATGAGTGTCTCATGTAATGCTTTTATTCATTTGATTTTTTTTCATAAAATAGAAATTATTTGCAAGTAGAAAATGATTTTTAAGTGGATGAAAAAATCTTATAAATTATGAAGTTAGATGAATTGAATTATACTGAATTAAAACATTTAAAAGCCCCCACAGCCCTTAGAGTGCAGTCCAGCTGCCTCCCCAACAGCTGGAAGACGCAGCTGGCTGCTAGACCACCCCATCAGGGCGGTGCCCTCTGCTCCCTCTGCCTGCCACAGCCTCTTCCGAGACCTCTCAGGTGTCCAGGCTTTTCACAAGTGCAAGGCTGTGTTGCTTTACCTACCCAGAATCCACTTTCCACAGGTAAAACCCTTTCCATCAATGGCTCACACAAGTGGAAGGGACCAGCCCTGCCTGTGCCCTCAGCTGCAGGTGGACAACTGACCTTGACCTTGAGTGAATGAAGCCATGCCTGAGGATGAAGCCCATGCACAGAGAAACAGAGCTGCAAGGAGCAGAGCAAGAGCAGATGCCCACCACATCCTCAAGCTGGAAAGGAGGCCCACCCCTGGACTTCCTGCTCACATAAACTAAGAAGTTCCTCCTTTTGCTTTTGCTGGTTTGAGTTACAGTTCTTGAAAGTGCTGTTCCCTCCATCTCCACACCATTCCTCTTCTCTCTCTTCTTACAGCTCTTTTTACCCCAGGTCTCAGTTTAAACGAAGTCTACCTGCTTCCCTGAACATCCTATTCCTATTAAAATCTGTTTTTCCATGTCTTGATTTTTTTTTTTTTTGCTTCATCATCACACTTACAATTTTGACTATTTAGTTGATTTGAGTCTACTTCTTTTTAAATCGTTTCCTCTACTTGAATGAAAAATAGGATCTGGTGGTCTCCAGCTCCATTGGATTCCCAGGGTCTGGGTCAGATCACACAGCAGGTATTCACTGTTATTAAATAATTAATGCCTCTTTTCTCATGGTTACCTTATCTTTGAATGCTGAAAAATGTATATAATTTATGAACAGGAAAACTGAATTGGCACTTAATTTTTAGCCCTAGAAATGATTTCACTAGGTTGCAAGCTCCTTAAGGAATGTGTGTTCATTTTCTCCTCACTCTCAATAGATCACATGAAATCTTACACATAGCATGTGCACAAGAATGTGAATTTTTGCTCCCAATTATAATGCTGACTAAGTCATCTGCGGAGCCAAGAAGTACTAAACTGACAACAATATACCCAAAGTTGTAGTTCCTCCTTTCAGAATTTACTGTGAGAATCCAGCCAGGTCAAGTTAGCATTCAGGGAATGGAATTTTCCAGGCAAGTGGATTAAAGCATTGTAAATACTCATAGAACAAATCAGAATGGTCTAGCTAAACAAATTACAGAAAAGGGGTGGGAGAATATAGCATCCTTAGTCATTGAGCGAGACTAGTAGAACTCACCTGCAAGTCCTCCATCGGTGGCATTTCTGCATTCAAACAGTCCAGGTCTCAAGAATCAATTTCCAATCATCTCTGAATACATTACTTAGCCCTCTTCTTTCTGTTCTCCCTAATCCCCTCACAAGTCTGGCCACTTAAGAGAGAGAGAGGCCCTCTGTCACCACTTCTATTCAACATTGTCCATGAAACACTAGCCAGAGCAATTAGACAGACCAAAGAAATTAAAGGGATATGAATAGGAAAAGAAGAACTCAAGCTATCACAATTTGCTGATGACATGATTCTGTACTTAGAGAATCCAAAAAACTCCACCAGAAAACTTCTATAACTAATAAATGAATTTAGCAAATTAGTAGGATATAAAATCAATATGCACAAGTCCAATGCATTTCTATTCATAAGTGAGGAATCCTCTGAAAGAGATATAAGGAAAACCACTCCATTCACAATAGCCTCAAAAAAATAAAATAAAATACTTGGGAATCAATCTAACAAAAGAGGTGAAATACCTCTACAAAGAAAACTGAACACTAAAGAAAGATTAAAGAAAACCTTCGAAGATGGAAAGATCTCCCATGTTCTTGGATAGGCAGAATTAACATTGTCAAAATGGCCATTCTACCAAAGGCACTATACAGATTCAATGCAATTCCAATTAAAATTCCAATGCCATTCTTCATAGAAATACAGAAAGCAAACATGAACTTCACCTGGAAGAATAAGAGACCTCAAATAGCCAAATGAATTATGAGCAGGAAAAGTGAAGCAGGAGGTATTACAATATAAGACCTTAAAGTATACTACAGAGCAATAGTAACAAAAACAGCATGGTATTGGCACCAAAATAGACACCAGACCAATGGTACAGAATAGAAGACACAGAGATGAACCCACATAAATACAGTTACCTCATACTAGACAAAGGAGCCAAAAACATACAATGGAGAAAAGATAGCCTGTTCAACAAACAGTGCTGGGAAAACTGGAAATCCATATGCAGTAAAATAAAATTAAACCTCTATCTCTTACCCTGCACAAAACTCAACTCAAAATGGATCAAGGACTTAGGATTAGACCAGAGACCCTGCACCAAGTAAAAGACAAAGTAGGCCCAAATCTTCATCATGTTGGCTTAGGATCAGACTTCCTTAACAAGACTCCCAAAGCACAAGAAATCAAAGCAAGAATCAATATATGGGATGGAATCGAACTTAAAAGCTTTTTCTCAGCAAAGGATACAATCAATAATGTGAAAAGAGAGCCTACAGAGTGGGAGAAAATCTTTTCCACACGTACTTTAGATAGAGCACTAATCTCCAAAATTTATAAAGAACTTACAAAATTTTACACCAAAAATACAAAGAACCCAATCAATAAATGGGCCAAGGAACTGAACAGACACTTTACAGAAGAAAAGTGATTACAGGCAATTAATAAATATATGAAAAAGTGTTCAACATCTCTAGTAATTAGAGAAATGCAAATTAAAACAACTCTTTAAGATTTTATCTTACTCCAATTAGAATGGCTATTATCAAGAACACAAACAATAATAGATGTTGGCCTGGGTGTTGGGGAAAAGGCACATTTTTACATTGCTGGTGGAGTTGCAAATTGGTGCAGCCACTCTGGAAAGCAGTGTGGAGACTCCTCAGAAAACTTGGAATGGACCCACATTTTGACCAGTTATCCCACTCCTTGGTTTATACCCAAAGGACTTAAAATCAGAATATTACAGTAACACAACCACATCAATGTTTATAGCAGCTTAATTCACAATAGCTAGATTGTGGAACCAACCTAGATGTCCTTCAACAGATGAATGGATAAAGAAACTGTGGTGTATATATACACAATGGAATACTATTCAGCCATAAAGAAGAATAATATTATGGCATTTGCAGATAAATGGAATTGGAGAATATCATGCTAAGTGAAATAAGCCAATCCCCCCAAAAAAAGGCCAAATTTTTTCCCTGATAAGTGGATGATTATATATAATGGGGGTGGAGAGAAGGGGGTTAGAGAGGAATGGAGGAACTTTAGATTATGTAGAGGGAAATGAGAGGGAGGGGGGTATGAAAAATGGTGGAATGAGACAGACATCACTAACCTATGTACATGTATGATTACATGAATGGTATGAATCTACTTCGTGTATAACCGTAGAAACAAAATGATGTACCCCATTTGTGTACAATGAATCAAAATGCAGTCTGTAAAATATAAAAATAAATAAATAAATAAAAAGTCACAAAAAAAGATCTGTCTCCTCATCTACAAAGTAGGAATTAATAAAAAACCCACTCTGCATACCTCACAAACTATTTCTAAAAATCTAATAATAAAATACACTAGTAAAAGTACTTGGAATTGTACAGATATCAAAATTCAGCTGCTAAACATAATATTTTTATCACTACTTATACTAAAGTATGCTCAATGGTTTTAGGGTTTCCTAAATACTTCTATTTACCACAAAGATCAAATCTTTTTAATTGCATCACTCTTTATAGGCACCTAAGAACTGTTTTAAAATATATGCATGTGATCCAACAACCTGTGATAAAAATACTTGCAGAAAAAAAAATTTCAGAAATTCACTAAACCTAAGTAAACATTCAAATTCTGGTTTTCTTTTTTCTTTTCTTTTTAAAAAAATTCAATGTTTACCTCAAAATATGTGGTCTCTTAAAAAATTATCCCACAATCATGAAAAATATTGATATGTGAACTAAAGCAGCTCACTTTCCTCTTTGAATAGAAGGGAGGTCAGCTACTATGAAGTCCCTCTTACCCAATCTTAGACTAGAGCTGTGGAGTTTTCTGAAGGATTTTCAGAAAACAATGTGGTCTCCAAACCTGACCCACCATAGTAGCCCAAGGAGGAAAAAGTTTTTGGTGTGAAGGTGCTAAAAGAAATGAGTCTTAGTAACAAGGAAAAGAACCAGGGAGATGTGTACATAAACATACCACACACATACATTGGAATATTATTCAGCCTTTAAAAAAGAAAGAAATTATTCCCTTTGTGACAACATTGATAAACCTGGAAGATGTGCTAAATGAAATAAACCAGGCACAGAAAGAAAAATTCCACATGATCTCACCTATATGTGGAATCTAAAATATTCCAACTCAGAAGACCAGGACCAAGAAGACCAAGAATCATAGTTCGGGTCAGAGGTTGGGGTCTGGAGGAATTGGGGAGATGTGGTCTGAGGATACAAAGTTTCGGGTAGGCAAGATGAATTAGTTCTGAAGCGCTGATGTAAGGCATGGCAACTGTACTTAATACTGTATCATATACTTGCAATTTGCTTTGAAGGTAGATCTTAAGTGCTCTCACTGTTACACATATACACACATAGCTATATGGACATGTAAGCTAATTTGATCGTGGTGATGATTTATTTCACAGAGTTCAGATATAGCAAAACCTCAATTCATACACCTTGAATATATATAATTCCTACTTGTCAATTATACCCTAACAACACTGGAAATAAGAGGAGGGAATAGGGATTATGGAAGGGAAAACAGAACTCCATTCTCACCAGTGAGAAAACTGTGAAATGCCTCAATTAGGGACTGGGCTTATGGTCACATGTTAACTATGTGACATTATAACATGAACAATTCACCTTAGTTTCCTCATCTGTAAAATGGAGGTGATGGAACAACTCTTGAAGGTTGTTGGAAAGATTTAATAAGGTAAAGTATGCCAAGTTATCACATGCCTGGAACATGGTGAGGGCTCAATGTCTGCAACTACTGATGCTACTAACCACAGCAATAAAAATTTGCCTTTTATTTCCCCATTAGATGTTAAGATCCCAAAGCCTTAATGCTGATCAAGTGGACAATACAGTAAGAAGTGTTGGGGTTTTTCTTCCCCTTTAACTGGAAGCCTGCATACCCCTCAGCCATCCTGACTTTAACCTTTTGGAAAATGATGTCAAAGTTCCAACAGAATCATTTGTGGGAATGCTTTATCATAGAAAATCTTCAGTGCATTATTTGTTTCTCTCTTATTAAATAGTAAATAAAAAACAATGTCAACTATTAATCCTACTGAAGACCAAGGAGCCCCTTTGTTTTGCTACTAGGTTTTAAGCTTTTGCAGTTTTGCTTTTAAGTTACTTAGGAGATCCAGTGTCTCATCACAGGGAACCACTCCATTAAGGCTCCTGCTAAAAGCCCTAGGCCATTTCCTACCATGCCCCCAAGTGTCTGAAATATCACTTTGTAGACACAAAGGAGAATCATCCTTGGAAATAAATCCTTCTAATGCTCTTGGGTCACTTCCTTCCCTTGGGTCACATCTGACTATCCAGGCCAAAGACGATACCTGATTAAATGCTAGTCTGAAGATGAAGCCTAGCATTACATTAATAAAATTTTAGGTTAACATAAGACTATAAAAATGTTTTATGTTTTCAGTGTAAAAATTTCCCCATTTTCTTCTTGAACAATACTCTTTTCATCATAAAGAAATTAAAAAATGCTCATATAATTGCAATCCCACTTATTTGTTCACATATCAATTTATTTACTCAATTATTCTTCACACGTTTATTAATTTTCCAGACAATATCTTATGTTTGGGGAATATAAAATTGAACAAGAAATGGTCCCTGCAATATACATGATAATAAGACACATCAAGAAATTGTTGTAATATATGGTGAGAGGGTCATCTCAAGTTCCAAAGGTCCCATTTAATAAAAATCCAGCAACACCAACACAAGGCATGAAAAAAATCAACTAGCCCATTCAAGTCTTGCATGCTTTCTCTCTCCAGCGAAAATGGTAGGTCACAAGTGAAAAGTCTATAATAAGGAAGAGGATAAAGAGATTAAGGTTAAACCACTCTATGTTTGATTTATAGCTAGGGAATTAAAGAATTGATGGGGAAGTTTAATCCACAGAACTTTCCCAGAACATTGTTTATGTACTTGTGAGTTTCATCCTGGGATATCTCATGGCAATAGCAAGGGGATATAGGGTATCAACAGTCTATTGGTCAGCGTAGGTTAGGTTATGCTACAAGCTCAGCGATCATGATCTCTCAGTGGATTAACACCTAGCAAGTCAGCCAGGAGGCTAGAGTCTCTTCAGGGTAGCTGCCATCGAAGAGGTGACTTGGGAACCCAGTCTACTTAACCATTATAGCTATGCCATCTAGAACACATAGCTTTTGGGTCACCTCAGAAGGGAAGAGAGAAGTGGACAGTCACACAACTATGAATAAATGCTTTAACCTGGAAGTGATTTATATCGATTTTGCTTCTTCCAACTCTTTGAACAAAAATAATCACATGACCTTATTTAATTATATGGTTATTATGAAATTTGTAGGAGTACATGTGTATCTGAGAGCAAGTGTTCTGCACTATCATATATATATATATATATATATATATATATATATATATATATATATATATCATGTGTGTATGTGTGTGTGTGTGTGTGTGTGTGTGTGTGTGTGTGTGTGTGTTTCAAAAGGGGGTTTGGGAAGAATGTAGTTGCTCTTTTATTTCCCTTGAATGTTTTATACTGATTAGATTCATTCTTCACATTAGAATGAAAACTCATTGATTTAAAATAATTTGTACTCCTTAGCACTTAGAACACTGCTGATAATAATAGACATTGAATAAATAAATGAATGGATGAATGGATGGATGGATGGATGGATGAATGGATGGATGGATGCAATTAGATAGAGCTAATACAGCTTATCCAAATTGTTGCCAGACAACCCAGATGTCTGCTTCAGGGATTAAATTGATCTTGCTATTAGAAATGTATTGATCTTGTTATTAGAAATGCAATTTATTTTTATCATTTGAGGAATTACCTGAGGCAACAGCAATCAACATGACTCATTCATTGCATCACCTAAGAAAATAAGCCAGTACTACAACTTTACACTGCGCTAAACTATCTTCCTTCATGTTTCACTGGAAATTAAGAAACAGAGATTACATTATTTCCTCCATATATTATTGCTTTGGTTTATTACTCCAAACTTCTATAACATTTTCTTTCAATTCACCTTAAAACAAAATATTTAATTGTTATCCTTCAGAAAAATAATATTCTTCCATGGCAAACATTTCCACTGTCATGTTGTTTTTGGTTATTATTTATTTTTTAATTTCTCCACTGGAGAAAAACTTGAAAACTGTTGTTCTCTATGTCTTCCCTTTTCTGTTTTGCAGATCTCATAATTGATGTCATTGTGAGTAACCACTTCTTTATAACACTTACATGGTACCTTAAATACCAAAGAAAAATAATCCTTCTCTTATTTTAGTAATGACTATAACCTGCCCAAGTACATGCCTGTTATATAATAGTTATTCAAATATGTTCCAGTCCTAATTCTTATAAATCTCTAGAAGTGGTAACCAATCAGAGATCCTAGAAAATCCTGATTGATAAAAATGAAGTCCAATCATTATTCTCATCCATAATTCATCAAATTATGTTCCCAGATGGATCACCATCACCTCCATTAAAAATTACAAATGATTTAAAATCCTAATGCAAACATACCTATTGATTTCAAAATTCCATCAAAGCATTTATCGTAGAAGCATAATCAATAGCACTTCTTGGTGAACAGCTCAATCCAATAAAACCTACATGCTGCAATTAACTCAGGTCTTGTAATGCTACTTTTCACTAATAATAACAGTCTTGATAACTCATCATGCTTGGGTGTCCTCCATAGGCAGGGTCCTTTAGACTGGCAGTTGTTAAACATGCTATCAGAATATACTACTGTGCAACAATCAAGCATGAGACATGCTTTGGTACTGCAAACAGTAAACTATCAATACTTTTAAATTATTTGCATTTTTTGGGTATGCAGAGTGACTTCAAGCATTCTTTCACTCACTTGCTTTATCTATGTGAGCGACATGTATGAGCATAGCTTATCCTGATTAGCAATCAACAATTCGCCTACAATACCAATATAATGTTAATGGTTGTAACAATATCCACTATGATATATATAAAAGAACACTGGAAGTTTTTTCAATGCTAGGTATCCACAAAAGTCGATCACAAAAGAGAAAAGGTTAGAAATCATTGCTCAAGTTAAGTCTTGGTGAATATTCTTGACCCTTTCTGTTACATTTGGTCTCAAGCAAGTATAACTTTTCCCTTGGCTATAATACTGTGATATACAGTTTCTATATTCAGTCACTTAATAATTGACATCTAAAATGTCAAGTTAATAACTTGGTAGTTTTCTCTCTCTTCTTTTGAAACCATTTTTTAAAATAATTTCCTGTCTTTCACAACTAGCACATCACATTCACCCCAGGAAACTAAGTAACCCAATGCCCTCTACAACAGTGTGAGCAATCTGTATTCACTTCAAATAGCAAACTGAAAAACAGAGAGCATTTCAGTTCAAATATATCAACTCAATGACACCAAGAAATATTATCCCAAATGCCTATTTATGACTATACGTTATGTCAATGTAAAATTGAAACCACAGCAGCAGCATGAAATAAACTGACATAAATATATTTCTTATGAAGTACAACACTTGCTTTTATGCACATGTTCTAGGAATTCAAAGGGCTTATCTTTAACACACTCAACACACACACGCATACATCCTGGTATTCTTTAAACCAGTAATAAACCTTCAAAGACATCTAATATTGTGTAAGATCCATTAGCCAGTTCCAATAACTAGCCAGTAGAGTTGGACCATATATTTAAAATACTGTTCTCTGTGTTTTTATGGCAACATAAAAACAGTCTACAGGTCAGGGAAAATGGCTAATTTAAAATGTAATATATAACCACACAGCTCATAGGCATTTCTCTAAAGAGACTCAAACTTTTCAAACAATGAGTCTGTGTGTGAAAAAAATTATTTTTAGACAGTTAAAGCAGTCCTAAAACAGAAAATACTCTAGTTGCAAATAAGTATTCTATGGACAGTGCTTTAATAAAAGCCAGTTGGAGAATAAAAAGAACTCCCAACACATCTGAAAGCACTTATATCTCCCATTCCATAAACGAAAGACAGATAAACCAATGTAAAATTTATTTGAGTTGAAACATATACCACTTCCAAGCAGACCATTCATCCAGAGTGAATATTTATAGAAATGCTCCATTCCTCAAAAAATATATGTTTATAACCTCAAACTTTGCCAGAAAATTTAAGACTTATTATTTGAAAGTTTTCTCACAACCTTGCTTGGGAGAAAAATATTAGCTTATATGTGAATGCTCAAGGATTATTTAAAAAAATTATAGAAAAGCTGGTCAATAAAGATGTATAATGAAAACATCACCCAAATCCTCCCCATATACATTCTTAAATTATCTTTGTGGGGTGTCTAAAACAATTTAGTAGTAGATAAATGTGTCTTTTTATTTTTTCATAATGTAATCATAAATTTATAATCATTTATTGTTTTATGACCACTCAAAATTTAAATACATTATAATAATTATAATAAAAATGGGGGAACATGTCATAGTTTAAAAGAACAAATAACAAATGCAACTTATAGAAATAGTGACATTAAAATTTTAATGACAATTATTCTGACTGTGACATAAAACTTTACACAGGATGAACATGAGACAAGCAATTATGACAACCACTGGTCTTAAAAATGTAATATAGCCAGGTGTGGTGGCACATACCTATGATCTCAGCGCTCAGGAGGCTGAGGCAGGAGGATTGCAAGTTCAAAGCTAGCTTCAGTAACTTACTGAGGCCCTAAACAACTTAGCCATAACCTGTTTAAAAATAAAATTAAAATGGGCTGGGGATGTGCCTCAGTGGTTAAGCTTCCCTGGGTACAATACCTGGTACCAAAAAAACATGTGCAATACAGCATAGAAAAGTATAAATTTTGACATTAATTTTGGTGAGCATTTTTTTTTGCTTTTATAGATGCATTATAATTATACCTAATAGTTGGGATCATTTTGACACACATGGAGTTCAATTTACTCCATTTCAGTCCCCAGTGCCCCTCTATCCCTCCCCTCTTTCCTCTTCCCCTTCCTTTATTCTACTGTTCTTCTTTTCACTCATTTGTTTATTTTTAATTGGTGCCTATAGATATGCATAAGGGTGGAATTCACTATGGTATAATTATACACTCAGATACTATAATCAAATTCATTCCTCATTTCTCCCCTTTCATATCCCCACTCTTCCGCTTATCTCCTTCTATTCCACTGATCTTCCCTCTGTCTTTATGATATCCACCCTCTCCCTGCTTTTTTCCCCTTACTTTGCTTTGGTTTCCTCAAATGAGAGAACACTTTCAACCATTGATCTTCTGAGTCTGGCTTATTTCACTTAGCTTGATGTTCTCCATTTCCATCCATTTACCAGCAAATGCCATGATTTCATTCTTCTTAATGACTGAGTGAAACTCCATTGTGTATGTATATATGCCACATTTTCTTCATCTCTTCATCTATTGACAGGTACCTGGACAGATCTATATATTGGCTAGTGTGTTGTGCTGCATGTGCTGCTATAAGCATCGGTGTGGCTTTATCACTATAGTATTCTGATTTTAGTTCTTTTGGATGAATACTGAGGAGTGGGATATCTGGTCATATGTTTGGTTCCTTTCCTAGTTTTTTGAGGAATCTCCACCTTGCTTTCCAGAGTAGTTGTACTAATTTGCAGTCCCACCAACAACATACGAGTGTACCTCTTTCCCATCCTTGCCAGTACGTATAATTATTTGTATTCTTGATAGTTACTATTCTGACTGGAGTGAGATGAAATCTCACTGTAGTTTTGCTTTGCATTTCCCTGATTGCTAAGGATGTTGAATATTTTTTTTTCATGTATTTGTTGGCCATTTGTCTTTCTTCTTTTGAGAAATGTCTGTTAAGTTCTCTTTGACAAGCAATTTTATATAGTTGGTATCTCTGGGACTTGGTATCATCTAAATTCCACCCCACCCCCTGGTCAGTCTTTTCTAATACAGTTGTTTCAGTCAAGTTCTCCAGGATGAAAAGGTACCACCAGTATTGGGTCTGGGGGCTTCTAACAAATCCAAGCACTCTACGTCTATTTAGTTGTAACACCCACCACTCTAAAACATGATCAGCTTTCCACTTGTCAGTATATCCTACCAACAAAAAGATTCCTGACGGTTGAGACTACATTTCATTTGTTACATATTTCTTGCTAGTATCATCTAGTATAGTTCAAAAAATAATTGCCAATTACTGCTAAATAGAAAATGCTAAGGACATAAGGAAGCACTAGGGTGAAGAACTTTTGAGGGCAGAAAGAAATGGCAGAATTGAAGAAGACCAATTCAAGGCACTGAGGTCATCTACTAAAGATGATGTGAGTTAGAAGGAGACCCAAGAAGAATGACAGCATTTGGAATAGGCACTGAGGGAAACTCAGGTGGAAAATGAAATAGTACTAGAATGCAAGAATAGGAAACATAAATTTACTTAATGGTATATTGCTAAAAATACAATATAAAGGCTGACGCTTGAAAATCACATATACAGTTTGTTTTACAATGAAGAACATATACATTTCCTGAAAATGATAGTTCTACCTCCAAACATTCAATATAAATGCTGGGCTAATAGCTTGGGGAGAGCAGTATTATTTTGTGAATATACTGCCTTTTGGGGAAAAAAGCTGCTTTATAGTTCCCATGAAATTCTCCTTATAAGCCTCATTTTTCTGTGTTGTTTTAATGAAAAATTACCGTAAAATAAATTTGTGCTTCCTGTTGTTACACTCTAGTGTCATTTCATTTTCAACCTCAGATTTTCTTAGTGGCTATTCCAAATGCTGTCATTCTTCTTGGGTCTCTTTCTGACTTTCACATTGCCTTTGGTAAATGACCTCAATTCCTTAAATTTGGCTTTCTTCAATCCTGCCATTTCCCTCTCTCCCCTCAAATTTCCTTCTCCTTACTCCTCCCTTCCTTCCTTCCCCTAGTTCAGGATGAAAAGGTACCCCACCTCCTGTATTTTAGTCCCCAAACCCTTTTATATTTTCTGGTCTTCCTCTATCAGTTAGGAATATTGATGTTAATTTTCTTGATTTATACTAATTTTAGTCTATTTTAATTAGATCTTTTTTCTATCTTAATTCAAGAACAGACATTTCTTATTAATAGTTTTATTCTATAAAATAACCATGAAAGTAGATTAGCAAATACTGAGTCATTTCTTCTGTGGGAAGCAGGATTATTTTCTGGTGAGCTTCTGATCACATTTCCATCAGCTGATGAATACATAACCTTGTTTTATATGTGTTGCAGTTTAAAGACACACCTTATTTAATAAATATTGCTGATTTACTAGTACAAAAACACCAAAGTTATTGATTTATGGACAACAGATAAATTTTAGTAAGAAGGCAACTTTGTAAATACAGAATCTGCAAGTCATGAGGCTTGGTTGTAATACCTGCTCACAATAAAAAATATGGTGGAAGCCAAGATTCCTACTTGAGTCCTGGGTAATTCTAGTTTCTAACTCAGATCAATGAGGTTTGGGAGTTCCATGTGTTGGAAAAGGAGGTGAGTGAGCTTACAAGGAGCCACAGTCCTGTGTAGGCAGGTAGGGAATTAGGACAAAGATATCTGTGTTATTACTCTTGGTGTAACTCCAGCTGCATCCACAGGGTAGTGGGGTTAGAAAACCCTGATTTAGCAAGAAAAAATGTAAATAAGGAAGTGAAACTTACTTATAATTCCACATACTCCTTTTTAATCATTTTGCTAGGCTTTTTTTGCCATGGGTTCACACCATAGATAATATAAAATTGTATCCTGTTTTGCTTCTTCACTAAAATTTTGCCCATTTGATTCTTGTGCTACATGTTTTAGACAGATGCCTCCATCTTTAAAGCATATTAATATTTATATTTATATTTCAATGCTAAGGTTCCAAAGCCTAATCAGGTGACCGATGGGGCCAAGATGTCTGAAAAAAGAACTTATTAAAAAGTAACAGACCCATTAGCAAACTAACCCTAGAAAGCCTTCTCTAAAATTTGTCACTTGACTGTGAAGGGCAATTCCATCTTGCTGAACAAATAGTTTCCAGTCAGTTCACTTGCCTGCTCTTATTATCTTAACACATCAAGAAATTCTTTGAAATTGCCACACTTGTCATTTATTCATGCTGTCACATATACCAAAAATAATACACCTATAAAGAGACCTAGGAAAAATATCTCACTTACCCCTCCATCTATCACCTATCCAAAAATCCAGACAGATTCTGCTCTTATTTTTAATGTCATGTAATAAAAGCACTGTGCATCTGAAACAGTCAAGAGCACCATCCACTCATCTGTGGGATGGCAGGGACTTTCTGCCTCTGACCTTCTAGTTCCATATAATTTAATAATAGAGATCGTAAATGTTTAGTGTCTCTTCATCTGAAAGTGAATGCCCTGAGGGTTTTTATTCATTTTTATTTTATTTTTGAAACATTTTAAACTGAAAGACCAAAATGGAGGGGGTGGGGGGGAAGAGACCCTCATGCCTGTACCACCATGACAAAACGTGTTACCATTCTACTGTATTTGCTTCAAACACCATCTCTCCATCCCTCTACCCGCCACAGCCCCTTTCTCACCTTTCCCCTTCTACAACAGACATAGATCACCCTTATGAAATTACATCATTCCCATGAATGGAGATAAGAGAAGGTGGAAGGGGACCAGGAGGAGGGAGACAGAAAGGAAAAGGAGAGGTCAATGGAGTTGCTCTCGCCTTTTCCAAATGTATTACAGTGAGCATACATTCCTTTTGTAATAAGAAAATACCATCTTTAAATAATAACAAAACTGTAATGGTATCTTCTTATTTCAAAGTATGCAAATGGAAAGTATTCCGGGAAAAAAAATAACTTTCTATCACAATTTGAGAAAGTATGTGTAGCCAGGATTGATTCACTACGCATGAGCAAGGAGGACGCAGTGAGGACTTGAGTGTGGCTCCCACCATCTCTGAATGTGGTTCATGCCTCCAATGGGGTGGTGACTGAACCAGCTCCTCTCCGTGCACAGGTGAAGGAACTCCTGACCCCACTGCTGTTAGAAAGCACACAGACTACAGTAAGTCTACACTGCTGAAATGTGTTATGTGCCATTGTTAACATTAGCTCAGGAAACCAGGAGGCCGTCAACACTGAAAGTAGTTTTTAAAATTTAGTGGGGAAGAAAGAAAGTCGTCTCAATAAATAGTGTTGGGACATTGGACAATAGGGAAAAAATTAAAAGACCTTGACTTAAAAGTCACATAAAGATACTTCTTATCACCTGGAGTCAGAGGAAGAGTTATGAGACATGACACCTTTTATGTCTTTGACATGATCCTTATGGGAAAAAAAAAATCAATAAATTGAAATTCTTCAAAATTAAACAGTTCTAGTCGAGAAAGACCCAATTAAGAGGATGAAAAAGTGAGCCACCAACTGGGAGAAAATATTTGCAAATCATATTATTGTCATGGATTGACAGCCAAAATATGTGAAGAACTCTCTACCCTCAGGAATAGAACAATAAGTAATCCAATTAGATAGTAGATAGAAGACTTGAACCCTAGACTAGCTAGTTTAAGAATGACAAATAGCACATACAAAGATCCTTACTATCTTTAGCCATTAGAGGAATACAAATCAAAGTGACAGGAGATACTGTAGGATACCTATTAGACTGGCTAATACAAAAAATACTGACATACCAAGTGCTGGGACTTGAGCAAATCTGTACTATTTTTGCTACTTCTCATGAGTATTAAGATAAATATACACATATGCCAATTGTAGAAATGATCCCAAGAAATGGAGACGATGAAGGGGAGTCAAGTGAATATCTCACTGGAAAATTATGGTTCATTGGACTCACAGAACTTAGCCAAGGTGTCCAACCCTGGAAAGGGAAATCCCAAAGCAGGGCAAAGTAACTGGTCTCAGCATAGCATTAGACAACAAGAGCTCCTGGGTCTTGGAAAAGGAGTATCAAACCTAAGAGGTAATCAAAGAGAGTTGTGAGACCTTAAGACAAGTCCATTCCTGAATTTTCTTGTCTGAAATCAGGAAAAACATAGTATCCATCTTGTAGTTATTTTGAGGATTAAATGGGGAAAATGCACATGTAACATTATAAATTATAATAAATTTTTAATTTTTAATTATTATTATTCGCCTAGAATTTACTCAAAATAGCAGTTCTCAGTGTCTCAGTTCACTTATTTTCTCTTCTCTGACTTCCCGTTTTCAAAAACCCCCTCTCATGATATCTCAATCCCTGTTCCCACTTGTAATTTCAGTCTGTAGAGCACTATTCTATGTAATGTGTACTTTTTATGGATTTTATTTTTCTTTTAAATTTAAATATTTTATTTTTTCAAATATACTGATATAAAGCTTATATTTTAAAAATAATCACATTTGAAAATAGATCTTTAAGTAAATGATATTACTTCATTGCATATCTGCAGGCAAATGCACACGAAAACTCTGTAATTTAAAACACGTTACAATGTATGAAGCAATTGTTACCCAAGATCATCACTCTATGAGGAAATAAACTACATAATTGTTAATCTGACTTTTGCTGGAGGAGGTAAAATTATTTTCTCAGTCTTTCAAGGAGTCACTATTTTTAACAAAGAATATGCCTTTGTTTCCCAAAGCTCCACATTCTTAGGAATTATTAAGTATGATCTGTCAGCAGATTAATTCTAACTTTCCACCAATAAATTATTCATATTTTATCCTCCAGTAATGACTAATGTAATACATAGGAAGTGTGGAATATATTTACATTCTGACAGTCATTTTTATAGAGTATTGAAAGCACATATTATTAAACATTTATCACTAGACCACATTAAAATTGGGAGCAGACAAAAGAAATGAAAGAAGAATCATTATCTTAATTTTCAGAGTACATAAGGATGTGGTCACATCCTTTAATTAACATAATGCTCTACACGCAAGAAAGCCCGACGTGATCTTTTTATTATAAAAACTGCAATTAAGTGTTTGTTGACTCAATATTAAAAGTTCTGTGTACATAAGGCATGGGTCATTTTTTCACTCTGGTCTCAAACTTGTGAACCTCCTGCCTCAGTTTCCCAAGTCTCTGGGATTACAGGCCTGTGTCGCCACACCAGGTTGGGTGGCGTATCTTCATAACTTACAATTTCTTTTTTGTACAGACAGAGGTTTATTTAGGAAGTAGATACACATCTAAGGGAGAATGAGGGCTATCTTGAGAGTGAGAAGCCTGCCTTGAACTGGGGGCTCAATACACATAAGAGGGGCTAGACTAGAGGTGGAATCAGGATGGAGTTGTACAATTTCATAGCAGCTTTCCTCGTGCTTGCAGATTTCCCTCATTCTACAAGGGCATGGTCCAAGACTTGCTGCTCAAGATTTACAACTGTGCTTTCTGCATCTCAATGACTTGGCAGTTCCATTAAGACCCAGTATCTATTTCTCTTTATCCTAAATCCCTCTCATTTCCTGTCCCCTCTCCTGGTTTGATCCCTTTTTCTTGAGGACTGGTAAGGTGTGAAGACCCATCTTCTATGACTGTTTCAAGCTGGCAAGGGCCAATGACCCTGTTAGTCAGGGACCAGAAGTCCATACTGACTGATCCAAAGAAGACAGACACTGGTCTCAGTTGTGGGGATACGGTGGAATCCTGTGCTACCATCCTCTTACCATGGAATTGTAATTGAAGTAGATGCCTCTGAATATCCCTATACGAGTCACCAAGAGCAGCCTTCAAAGACGAGATGTCCCCAGAGAACAGTTTGAGGGCTCCCAGAGGGAATCAACTCAGGACCAGGGGGATTCTTGGCATACAGGAAGAAAGAGAATCTATCTCAGCATGAGTCAGACAAAGGCATAGACAAAGGCATACTTAGGAAGCAGAAACACATTCAAGGGAGAATGTGAGCTGACTCCAGTAAGAAGCCTAAATCTTACCATCTTTGACCCAGGGAGACCACAGTCCAAATGGCAGGTGCATTAAAATATTCACAGAATATGAAAAGATTGCATCATATTTTCATGTTGGGCTTTTCCTCATACTTTGTAGAATTTCATTGCCAGCTCATTTGAAGCAAAATAACCAGCTGTTGCAAAATAAGGTCTGGTTTTATAAAGTGATCTTTCATCATTTCCAGGAAGATTGACCATGATCTCAACCGATCTAAAGAAGGCTACCACATAGCTACCAAGTGGGGGAACTGGCCATTCAAACAGGTCAATTTGGCAGGTGGTGGGGGGGCGGGATATAAAAAAGATATTTGGATAATGGCCCTCATTTTCTTTAAGAAAGTGGATTCACAACACTTCAAAATTTGGGTGACGGATGAATTAGTCAACGGTATCTGTCAAGCAAGTACAGTATGTTAAAGAATGTCTAATACTAACTTATCTCACAAATCAGATCCTTTCCAACCTAAAAATGTGGGATTAAGCAGATAGAAGTTTAAATGGAAGAGCCCTAGTTTAAACAAACAAAAAACTTTCCTTAACAAAAGTTCATGTAAGACAAAATACTTTTAAAATATAAACATCTATTGATTTTCTTTATTAATTAACATTTAGGTTTTAATATGATTTTATGAGTTGTTTGATCATTGCAGTGATAGGACTTTTTAAAAGACAGAGAATATCTTTTTTTATTTTAAGATGTTCGATGGGATAAATATTTTAACAATCTGGGAATAAATCTGAGAACACTGACTGTATTTCTTAAAAACGTACTAAAAAGGAAGTTGAATAGGAACCAGGAAAAAAATCAAAAAAAAATTTTAAAGAGTGTGGAGAAAACATTATTTTTATCCCTTATAACAGTGTTTGTCAAATATTTCTGTGTTTATGCATTACCTGAGGGCCTTTAAAAATTCAGATTCTGATTCCCCAGGCCTAGGGTGGGACTGACAGCCTGTCTTCCTAGCAGTGCTGACCTGACACACTGCTCCCAGGATCTTGTTGTGGTTCCAACGCGATATTTCATGGGAAGCTGACCCTTCATGGGGTCAGGGGAAGCCATCTACTCATAAGAGTCTTTGAAAGGTCTTCCTCCCCAAAGACTCAGTATCCCTTCACCATCTTATAGTAATTTGCTTAGTCTTCAGACCCAACTGAAGAAAATAAGTCAATTATTTGAAAAGTTAACAGCAATGGAATTTTAGCCAGTACATGTTTTACATGGAATGTGTTAACTAGAAAATGCTTTTGCATGGCAAATATACCTAATTTTTTTAAAAAAGTGATAGTAGATATGAAGTTTTAGCACAGAATCATTCAAGTATCAGTGAGAACACTTTACTCTTCATTGAGTCAAATAAATGTAACGCTAGATTAGGTCTTTTCCAAAGCAGGAAGTAATTTCAGTAAGAAACACCATAAGTACACACATTTGCTTATTGATTTGAAATAAAAAGGTGTGGAAGTAGCATTTTCTCTTGTCAGGTTTTCCTCTTGTTCCTAGAAAAGAGGGTGTGCCTGCTCTGTCACCTCTGTTCCTAACCAAGCGTGAGTTTCTTTGAGGATTCTTGGATATCACTGGATCTATTTATAGAGGTTAAATCTATGCTTTAGAAATGAATTTGTATGTACCCTGAATTCTCAAGGTACAACATGTAAATACTAAACACAGCTTACATCTAAAACAATAAGTAGGTGAAAAACACTTTATCAAGGAGAATCTGAATAAAAACATCATCTAGTCAAATATTTCGGTCTCAGGGAGACGTTAAACTGTGAATTACATCTATCAATATTTATTACATCAAAAGTTAAAATGGAAAATTTTAAACTTTTTTAAAAAATGATAAACCCAATGTATGCTAATGTAGATAACATATTTTGTGAAAAATAAATATATCTTCCCAAACGAAAAATATTTAGAGGTGAGAGTAACCTTGTTTTATAATTTTGCATATCTCTTTAAGATCTAGCTTAATAGGAGACATCTGGATTCTCATGACTACTTCTGCATTCACTCTTTTAAGGATGTTGTTTTGGCTAAAGTACATGAAGAAAATCCATCCTTCATAGAAATGTAGTTGGGAAGCAGAGGCATATTTTAAAAGTCTTTTCAGATAAATGTAAATATTCTTCTTTGATACAATATTAAAACTCAAGAAGTGGTGATCAGTTGCCATGTAGAATGTGAAACCCTATCAATGAACTTGGCTGCCCTGTTACATTAGAAACTATTGGTCTCTTTTACCTTTTAAATGTTTAATATAAGTTTTAACATCATGCACTGATTATTTGGCAAACTTTGGTTCATGAATTATGCAACTCTTCCAAATATTACAAAATATTTTCAAATAATATTTATTAATATCATTATCAATCTCATCAAAAAAAATCAGAAAGCTGTCATACCCATAGTAGCAGATCTAAGTTTTCCAAAGTTCTAATTTGCACTTGAAAGATGGTTGCCAACAAATAATGTCAGTTCTTTTTTTCTTAGAGTGACAGGTTCAATTCATTCATTGTTTAGTAATGCATATGCCAAATCCCAAGGAACTTTATTTGTCTCATAGTCATTCTTTGAAGTAAAATGGTGTACCATGAGAAAAAAGTTAACTCAGCTCAGCCCACAACTGAACCACAGGAATGCTTTTTCCTCAAGACACAACTGACATACTTCAGGATGCAATGAAGATGCTTCTGGGTACTTCCCATTCAGCCACACAAATGTGTTGTCAAGGGTCAATATTTACTACTACATGATTAACTATTTTTTCCTCATTAAGGACATTCTTTTTTTTGGGGGGGGGGTCATAGGGATTGAACCAGAGCCTCCTGCAAAGAGCTACACCCCCAGTTCAATAAGGACATTGTTTTCATGTGTATTTTATAGCATCAACACAAATGTCCACACAGTGATAGTGACAAATATTGCCTTGGTGTTATTATGAAAAGAATTTTGACCTCACAAATTCCCAGAAAGGATCTCAGGCACCCTCAGTGGTCTACAAACCACATTTTAAGAACCATGACTGTATACAACTGAATGAACCAATGGAAAGTTTAAAATTGAAGGAATCTATTTGCATTCTTCAAAACTTAGGAAGGCTCTTGATGTAGATGGGCCAAGACTGGAAGACAGAAAATGAAGCCAGGTTAATGATTTGGTATCATAGCTGAATATCCACTATTGCCCACATCCCCAGTCTCAGGTGTGAAATCTGCAGGGCTTAATGAGACCCCACTCCCAGCCTGTTTGTTCCCCGGTGGTTCCAGTGAAAGTGGTGGTAAAGGGCATGAGCTTTCTTTCTAGGCTGTGCTTGAATTCCAGTCTTAACCTTGGTTATGCACAACCTGGTTGTAAGCTTTGGCTTTCACATTCATAATGTAAAGATCATATTGGTACCTACTGCAAAAGGTTGTTGTGAAAATGAAATGAATTAAGATTTAAAACTTAGCACAGAATACACACTCAGTAAAGGTCAGATACTATTATTGTCCAGGAGCTCTTTATGAGCAATAAATTCATGGCACACAGTTTCCCTTTCCTGTTGCATCTCACACTCCTTTGGCTCTCACCATCTGGGCAACGGTGCTGAACTGTTGTAACTCCTCCAGTAAAACAAACCGTCTCTCTCTCCACTGTGTCTATGTTTTGCTCACTCTGCCTGAATCACACTATCTGTGAGCATTTCCGCTTCAACCTTTGATCTGTGCTGGACTGAGTCACTTCCCTCTTCATTGTCTCATTGCTGTAATTAACTGTTTCTAGACTTCGTCAAAGAATGTGCTGGTAACCACAGGAACAGTAACAGTGTATGTGTATAATATTCATTCAATAAATACATGTTGTATGAAAGAATGGATAATTTTATAGCAGTGGATTCAAAATCACTACTGCTGTTCCTTACATAAGCACCTAAGCCCCCTGAATATTCTTATCCCAAATATATTTGTAAGGTGATCCAACCACCTACCTAGTCATCATTCTCTCTAGGTCTTCTGTATTTCCTGCCTCCAAACCTGGAGGGATGTACTCTTGCATCTGACTCCAATGTTAAGTCTACTAAACCTGCACTTGCTACTAAGTCCACTGCCTCCAATCACCTATGACTGACTGGGTGGATGGAGCTACTTGCCAAATGGCTCTAGTTCACCCCATTTTCCAAGGGCTGATTCTTGCTGTCATTCACCCCTACTTTATTTCAAGCAAGACCCTTAGAGAGGCTGAAACTTGGATCTGAGATCTCTTATCATTTTATCTCTTTATTTCCAAAGTTAAGTTTCAGTCTCATGTCTTTCCTAATGAAAGTTTCTTCCTTCAGGACAATAGGCACCATGGTCCTAGTTGGTCATGGCCTTTCCTTTGAGTGTAGGATAACTCTGTTCCCACTTCCCAGGGTCACTGCTGGACTCCCTGTAAGATGTAGTTGGGGGTCCCTCACTCCCACTATCCATCAAGGTGTACTAGACATCCTAACCTGCCAAGACCAAATCCTTGCATTTACCAATGGTGCCAAACAACAGGCATCATCTGCTTAGCCAAATGTGCACCAGCTTGAGGCAAATTATGTCAGCCCAGTATAAAGTTAAGAGTACTGGAGGTCACTCATGTCAAACTGTTGAACCCGTATCAGTTGATTTGAAGATGTAAGCAGGGTCCAGAGTTTGATTCCAAATTAAATTAAAATTGTATTTGTACTACTTATAACTCCATTCCTTTTATTCTAGTCTGTATAACACATTCATCAATTTCATAGTTTAGCTCTTCCTATCCTAAATGTGCTAATGGCCCATTTTTACTAGATAGTCAAGGCACAAATACAGAATAACGTGTAGGTTTTGATTTTGCCTTTTTAAAAATATTCATAGAGGGAACTGAAAGAAATATTAGTTTCCTTTAGAATCAGGTTTACCTTTGATTGTTTATTTATTTATTTGGAAAAACATGCTCAATGTGACTCATGTGCTCTGTGCTTGGAGTGCATTTCTGGGGAGATCACAGAGAGGATAAGCCTCAGACCTGGATTCTGTTCAGGAGAGGGCTTTGGGAACTGTGGTGACAGCACAGAGAATGTCCTCCAGGCAAGCCGCCCACCTGCTTAATACCATTACACAGCTGAACAGGACTACTGACTGCGCTGCCATTTTCCTAATCTGAGAAAGTGGGTAACTAAGCAAGTCTGTTCACTTATCACCGAGCAATTGAGCCAGGACCATCAACTGTAACCACACCTAATGGTTCAAGTAAATTGAATTCATGCAGGCCAAGGATCTAGCAGACTCAAACATTTCCTAGCATTTATATTTGCCAAAATATGCTCAGTGACACTGAGGGTTCATAGGCATCTCCAGCCACTCCAGCCACATCTGCAGCCACTTAGAGACGCTGTGAAGGGGAAACCAGCTTCTTTCCAAACATGAAGCAGACTGCTAAGAGCTCTTCTATTTGGGAAGAATCTAACAACCTTTGTATGTTAAAGGACCACTCAGCAAACCTTCTCTTGGATTTCCATTCACTTCTAACCATGCATGGTCAATCAGTTCTTTTAACCATCATGGAAGTTTTGTTTAGTGTCTAATGTTATGGGGGAGTCACTAGCCCCTCCTCTGATGTAGATGAGACCTCTTTTCTATAAATGTCATTATGAACAGTCAAGTTGGGGTCATCTCTCATCCTGGCCAATAAGGAATTTCTAGGCAGCAACTGTTGACCTTATATTATCCATAGTGCCTAGCAGCACATTTTGCATATTATGCTGAATGACAGTATGGATTTAAGTAAATGGAAAATAAAATGTCTGACATAGAATTGTGAAAATGGACCAGTGATTTTGGAAATCAAAAAAGTTGATTCAGCTCTTCCTTCACACACAATACCAATTATTTGTGCTGTTACTGCTATAATTTACTCAGAACACTTATCACAATTGATTGTGCGCTTCCTCAATACATCTTCAGAGTACATGTGTAATTTGACATAAAATTTTGTTTTAAGTTTATTGACAATTTTCATCTCCATATGTTTCATATTGTTTCATAATAATATCATGCTTCTCACTTTAGACTTTGTTGTTCACAATATGTTTGATAATCAGATGTTTTAATATGATCATCACATTAACCCAAGACCAACCCTGGTTCATGTATTGTAAAATTTCCTAAAATTTCTAGCAAATGTGTTTCTTTAAAAAAATGTAATTGGGCTAAATATTAAAATAAAACCTTTTTATTTCATCACTTCATTTCTACTCTCCTGTAGTACATAAAGATCCCAACTCCCAATGCTAGCTTATTTACTTGTCCTAAAATAGGTACAAGAATGCTCAGTAATGCTAATTCCTCTCTAAACAAATCTGTCTGTCTATATACACATGACTCATATTCTTTCCTTCCTCTAATGATTCAAGAAACCTGTTTATTCTATTCTTTCACATTTACATCTGGGAGTTTTATTAGTAGAAGTAAAAATAAATAATTTTGCTTAAATAGCTTTGCAAATCTGTCTTCCCTAGCAAAGTTGCGCTCAGTGTCCAACACTCTGAAAATGTTTCATAGTTTTTGAAAATGCTCTTGCAACTTTGGGAAATTTTAATTTGCTTAAAAATTTGTTTAAAAAGAAACTTTAAATATTCTCCTTTTACCTAAACACCTAATGTCAATTTAGAGCAAAAACCTCAAGAACGGGGTGGTGTATAGAGAAGTTGTGCATGTCCATTAGCATCCTCTCGCCACTTCAGGGCATGTGTGCCAGATGTCCCACTCCCAGTACCCATATGTCTTTCCCTAAGTGCTTTTTCTAGCCACTTCATAGCAGGTCAATGGTGCCAGGGAATTAGCATCTCTCCACAGGAGCCATCAACCAACATGGAAGGGAGTTGGTAAATAAATATCCCAGATCCTTTACCCCTGGGTGGCAAAGAATAACACTGAGGTGTATGTCCTACAGAATCTCCCAAAGGCACGCTCCCTGCCCAGGTGGAATAAAAACCTAGTAGCCCACATTGCCAGGCAGTGTGCCTTTTTATTGACTGCTTTCCTCCTGGTATTTCTTTTCAGTTCTACTGAAGTTTGCTTCACCGTCCAAATACTCTTTCTCTACTTTCATCTTTCTCCCAGGATGTAGTTCTGTGAGAGCCCAAATTAAGATCCCTAGTAAATCAAGAAGTCCCAAAAGGAAGAACCTTAGGATGGGATTCCAGAACTAAATGATTGCCTCACCAAAGGGCAACAAGGGAAGTCCTAACAATTTGGGGCATGCTGTGGCAACTCAATGATTAAGGCAAAACTGTGTCCGTTTATGGATTGGGTTCTTTGGCTTTCGTGTGTGTGTGCGTGCACGTGTGTATGTGTGTGTGGGTGGGTGTGGGTGTGCGTGTATGAAGTATTTTGAGTTCTTTGTATATCCTGGAGATTAATGTTCTATCTGAGGTGCAGGTGGTATAGATTTTCTCCCTTTCTGTAGGCTGTCTCTTCATGTTCTTGATTGTTTCCTTTGCTGTGAAGAAGCTTTTTAGTTTGATACCATCTCATTTTTGATTCTTGTTTTTACTTCTTGTGCTTTAGGGTCTTGTTGGACAATTTGGTTTTTAAGTTGACATGATGGAGATTTAGGCCTACTTTTTCTTCTAGTAGGTGAAGAGTCTGTAGGTTAATGCCTAAGTACTTGATCCACTTTGAGTTGAGTTTTATGCAGGGTGAGAGAGAGAAAGGTTTAATTTCATTTTGCTATATAGGATTTCCAGTTTTCCCAGGACCATTTGTTTAAGAGGTTATCTTCTCTCCAATATATGTTTATAGTGTCTTTGTCTAATATGAGATAACTGTATTTGTGTAGGTTTGTCTCTGTGTCTTCTGTTCCATTGGTCTTCATGTCTGTTTTCATGCCAATACCATGCCATTTTTGTTACTATAGCTCTGTAGTATAACTTAAGATCTGGTATTGTGATGCCTCCTGCATCACTTTTCTCACTAAGGATTGCTTTGGCTATTCTGGGTCTCTTATTTTTCCAAATAAATTTCATGACTACTTTTCCATATCTGTGAAGAATGTCATTGGAATTTTATTAGGAATTGCATTAAATCTGTACAGCATTTTTGGAAGTATGGCCATTCTGACAATATTAATTCTACCTATTCAAAAACATAAGCAATCTTTCCATTTCCTGAGGTCTTCTTCAATTTCTTTCTTCAGTGTTCTGTAGTTTTCACGTAGAGGTCTTTTACCTCTTTTGTTAGATTGATGGGAAAAGGAACTGAACAAGCACTTCAGAGAAGAAGAAATACAAATGTTCAAAAAAAAAATGAAAAAATTTTCAACATCTAGTAATTAGAGAAATGCAAATTAAAACTACACTGAGATTTCATCTCATTCTAGTCAGAATGGCAATTATTAAGAACACAAGTAACAATAAATGTTGGCAAGGATGTGGGGGAAAAGGCTCACTCATACATTGCTGGTGGACTGAAAATTGGTGCAACTACTACAGAAAGTAGTCTGGAGATTCCTCAGAAAACTTGGAATAGAATCAGTATTTGGTTCAGTTATCTCACACCTCTATTTATACCCAAAGAACTTAAAATCAGCATACTACAGTGACACAGCCACATCAATTTTTACAGCAGCTCAATTCACAATAGCCAAGCTATGGAATCAATCTAGGTGTCCTTCAACAGATGAATGGATAAAGAAAATGTGGTATATATACACAATGGAATATTACTCAGTCATAAAGAAGAATGAAATTATGGCATTTGCCAGTAAATGGATGGAACTGGACAATATTATGCTAAGTGAAATAAGCCAGTCCCAAAAAACCAAAGGCTGATTGTTCTCTCTGATATGTGGATGCTAATCCACAGCAAGGGAGGGTGGGAAGGGGAAGAATAGAAGTCCATTGGATTAGACAAAGGGAAATTAAGGGAAGGGAGGGGAAAGGGGAATAGAAAGACAGTAGAATGAATCGGACATAACTTTCCCACCCTTGTATATGTATATGAATACACGACAAGGGTTACTCCACATCATGTACAACTCCAAGAATAGGATCCTAATTAGAGTAAGTTATAGTCCATGTAGGTAGGTATAATGTGTCAAAACACACTCTACTGTCAGGTATCCCTAAAAATAACAAATAAAAAAAGACTCAACTGTGATGAACAGGATATGAAATAAGTAGAAGAGAAATCTCCAGTATTTGGAAGATGTGGGGAGTAATGGTCATTAAAAACCATGAAAATGGTTTGTTGTTAAGTGCACTGGAAGAACTGAAGAAGATAACAGATGGATCATGCTCCTGCCACCTCACCTCCTACACCCCTTTGCCTGAAGACCTTCTGTGACCTGGAAACGGAAGTGCTTCACCCTTCTGTGCAGTAGGCAGAAAGGGTTGGGAATTAATGACCTCCAGGGGCAGCATTCAATACAAGATTGACAGAAACTGACGTGTAAATACCCACCCTCATTCCTTGGATGAGTTGACTCAGAAATGTGTTCTACACTAGTTCTCAGAGATTTCTCATCAGCATTAAGCTCCAGTAGCCATACTGACATGATAAAACAATTCTTACTAACTGACTTCCTTCTTTTTCTCACTTAGCAGTGCTCACTTTACATCCTGCATAGACTCTGTCCTTAACTCAGGACCAGCTTCAAATAAATCCATCATTAATAGGACTTCAATGTTGTAACTAGAGAACCAGGCAAAGTCATGAAGAATCCAATCAGATCCCATTTAAACATTTATGAGATTTGAGCCCTATCAGGTTGAAAGAAAGAAAGAAAGGAAAGAAAGAAAGAAAGAAAGAAAGAAAGAAAGAAAGATGAAATGAATTCAGAATAGGATCAAGGGATAAAGAAATGAGTTGAATTCTTTCCACTGGGAAAGCAATTATGAGGAGGAAGAATTAGATTTTATATAAACTCATTTTCAGGAGCTTGAGTAGGCTACGGATTGCCCACTCCCTTGGTCAGTGATGAAGACCCTGTGAAAGCCACTAGATAGAGGTCTCACTCTTCCCCAGGACCTCAAGAACATTTCAGGATAATAAATACCAGACAATCCAAACAAAATGTCTATCAGATATGCAACATGTTCATTCTAGAAGGTCTTGGTACAGCGACACCAATTTATTGGGTAGAAATGCTTCCCTTTGCTTTTTCTCCAAGAAAATTTTAGATTAAAGGAGAGAGGGAGAAGAAAAATAAGCCAATTACACAGTATTCCTGTGTTAAATGTTAGAAAAACATATGAATCATTGGCATTAAGAGTACAATAATAATTATACAATAGGCGGGGTGTGACCAGCTCTTGGGAGGCTGAGACAGGAAAGTTCAAGGCCAGACTTAGCAATTTAGTAAGGTCCCAAGCAACTTGGTAAGACCCTGTTTCAAAATAAAAAAATTTAAAAAGGGCTGAGATGTTGCTCAGTGGTAAATTGCCCCTGGGTTAATTCCCCAGTACCCCTCCACCAGAAAGAGTGTGATAATTAAGGGAATATAGAATCTGTTAAATTAATCTTGTGACTTCAATTATAAATGGGCAAATAGATAATTATTTTAGACTTATAATGCAAAATAAAAATGAGTAAAGTAAATTTGGGCTTCTAAGTACACTTATAACAACACAAAATAACATATTTATAAATTCTTTATGTTTATAAGTATAATTTAATAGGTTTAACAATAATTTAAATGCTAAGGGAAGTTCTATTTTTCTGATCATTTAATTGCTTAAAAAAATCAAACATTAAATGTAATGTGTACCCTAAAATTAATTTTTAAAATATACTAGATATATAAAAAGGATAACTAGGTGTATAAGTTTACATTTAAGGCTCAAGAAAAAACCTAGAGTTTGTATTTGTAATTTTAATAAGTCAAATATTAATTTTTAAAAATGAAAACAAGTATAAAGACTATTTTCTATGAACAAGAGCTGCTTTCAAGGACAACTAGAAGACCCATCTTTTAAAAGGTTGGGATACAGTGAGCCCATGTTTATAATCACTGTGAATTTATTTCGTTTCTTAAAAGGGGGCAATCCAGCAGCCCACAATTACCCTGAATTACCAGTTGTCAATAATTTGCATTTTAAATCCCTTCACCATCTTGTCTGCATCAGAATTATGATAATAATGTCTGATTCTTTGGGGAATTATTTTTGTGTCTTCCCGTGAGGGTCACAACTTTCAGAGATTTTAACACAACCCCAAATGGCTTCTGCAACTGTCTGGTCTTCAGCTTCAATGCTTAGCTATCCTAAGAGCTTGTCCACACCTCGCCACCCACAACATAAAATGTGAAAAGAGCTGTCTCCATTGCTTCCTCTTCCCCCACCTATTCACAATGATGTCATTGCTCTATCCCTGTTTTCCTCATTAACTAAATATTCACAATTATACAAGGAAAAGTACCAACATTTTTTTTTTTTTGATAAAAGGGATTGACCCAGGAGCACTTAACCACTGAGCCACATGCCCAGTCATTTTTTATTTTTTATTTTGAGACAGGATCTCACTAAATTGTTTAGGGCCTTGCTAAATTGCTGAGGTTGACTTCGAACTTGCAATCCTCATACCTCAGCCTCCAAAGTCATTGGGATTACAGGAGTGCGCCACCACACCCTGCTAAGTATTGATTTCTTTAAGTAAATAAAACTGCTTTATTTGTAGGACTTGAGGTATGTGAGGGTATTTTTTTTTTCATTTGTTTGCTTTCACTGTTTTACTTTAATTACTTACCGAAAACATTTTCTTACCTCATTAGGTGGAATCTTTCTATGAATTTCCAAGACAGTTTCAGGGCACTGCCCAGGCAGATAAAACAAGGCACTATGATTGTCCCATTTTTCTAGGTGGTATTAAATAGTATTCATTGCACTTAATTTACATAAATGGACACTTCAAAGAAAACAAGTAAAATGCTTAAAGTTTTTAAAATGTTGGTCACCATTCACAGTCAGAAATTGAAAGACCAAAATATTCCTTCACTCTAACTCATTGACATTCTTACATGAAATGAAAGAAGCAGCCAGTTGAGAATTCCTTATCTACCCCAACCCAAACCCAAACACAAACCTGTGGCTGCCCACCTCACCTGGAATCTCAGGACTATTAGGAAAGCCTGTGACAAACTTTGAAAATTCCCTTCTGTGCTTTCAATCTCCCATACCTGCTCCTTTGAGCAAATGAGCTCAACTACTTCACCAGAAAAATAAAGACTTATCCCTTGTCTTTTGCCATAAAGTCCACTAGCTAACACTGTGTACCAGGTAGCATGCTGGGAAATAAAACAAGCCTGAGAGAAGAGGAGGATGCAGTCCCTGCCTTCCAGAAATGTCTGGCTTGGTAAAGGAGAGGATGCAGGAAAAAAACGGTTGAAATATAAATCTGTATGCAAGGAGACAGTAATTCATAAGACAAGCAGAACTTTTATCAAAACATGCAGAAGTAAAAGATATACTGACCTGAAATTTCTCCCTGAGTTCATGCTACTACCTATCTCCTAATTTATGATTATTTTCTTGTTTGTTGTCTAACTCCTGCCTAGTCTAGTTGAGGAAAATATGAGAGAAATATGTGGATTACTGATAATCAAGAAGAAAAATTTTACTGTCATTTATAATATGAAATTCCAATTATTAATTGGTATTTAAAATGTTACTTTATTGGGTTTTTTAAGGAAAAACATTCATTCTGAATTTTTTCTTCTTCAAATAAGTGTGGTTAGATAGAATACGTAGACAAAAAGATAATTTAAAAGAAAGAAATAAGGCAAGAGGATATTTTATACTATTAACTGATTTACCTCCTTCTAGAATCCTGTACTTTCTGGAATCCCAAGATCTTCTTCTCCTTTTTAAAACTTCTTCCATAAGAAAAAAAAGTAACAAAACAAAACCCTCGTATTTTGGTTATCCACAGAAGCATTTAAAAATCTCCTCCAAAATTCAGGGTCCTAAATCAACACCCCATAATGCCTCACTATTATGGGAGTTGACTGGGCTCAGCTGGATGGTTGTTCTGGGGCATTGATTGGATTAGAGCATCCAAGATGACCACTTACATGTCTGGCACATTGGTGGGAATGACTGAAAGGTCAGGCTCCCTTGTAACACAGGATATCAAGAAGTCTCTCCCTGCCACCACCACACACACACATTAGTAGCCTTTGTTGCCAACACAAAATATTTACTGAGCCCCTTCTCTAGACCAGAAAGTGATCTATGTGTAGGTGATGCAGTGGTAACCAAGATAGAAAATCTATCTACTTCATAAGTTTACCTTTTAATAGGGGAAAAAACAATAATTTTAAGTAGTTACAAATATTTTGAAGAAAATTCAACAGACAATATTATAAAGAATAAGAAAGCGACTTTTAATGAGTGCTTCTTAAATATTTTCTCAGGAGCACAGCACCATTATTAAACTAAATAAAAATAACAAAAGGATTTGGTGTTAGCATTTTGTTTAAGTTAACACATTAAGATAATATAATTTATTTCAAAATGAAATCCAGATTAGCATATTACTCAAGGATCAGAGAATAAAATATGATTGATTTTATTTGCCACTAATAAATTTTATCACAGATGCCGACTGAGTCTATCATAGTATAACATCACTCATAAAATTGTAGAAGTAATTTTTTATATATTGTTCATTTAATTTTTTTCATGACATAAAAGAATATCATAGATATTCTGGTCAAAGAAACACTCCAAATCCTTTGAAAATTCAAATTAATGTAGTAAACTATAATAGCACTTAATGAATAGTTCTTGAGATAGTTCATTATTGAATTATTTAGAGTATGCTGTAAGCACAAAACAAATAGAACCTTTTAAAAATTAGTGAATCACAATGACCTCAGTTCTAGTGACCATTTTTACCAACAGGAATATATGAACAAAAAGACAGTTATGAATTGATAACCATAACCTTGAACTAGAGTTCAAAAACTCTAAAATTGTTTTCTATCTTTGCTAATGACACAGATCATAACTTCATGCAATAAAACTTCATTTGTCAGCCCTTTCTTTCTAGTCCACTGAAGATCCACCTCTACCACTACTCTATGACAGCAAGCAAATCTCTTGAATACTAAAGGGATGATAAGAGTTGCCCAACTCACACAAATGTGATGGAAATCAAACTATATAATACACATAAAAATGTATTAGAAAGGTTTTTAATATTTTACATATGTGTAAAGGTGTATTATTATTATTTTATTATTAAATAGTTCTGATGCAAGAGCTTGAAATATCACTGTGGGAATTAATTTTGAATCCATTTGAAACTTAAACAAAAGCCAGTTCCATAAAAAGAGAGCAGACACTTAAAAATCAACTATTGCGAGACCATTTCAAGCATTATTTTTGTGCACAGTACAAAAGAAAGTTCTATAAAACTATTACATGCTGTAGATTGTATGACATGTGTATAATACATGTCAATTTGGGGGATTTTTAAATGTAAAAAAAAAATGTCCTAGAATCAGTGAACATGATAATCTCTTTCCAATTATAAAAGTAATCTATGTGTGTTGAAAACCTGGAAAATACCATGTATTCACAGAAACAAAGTAGCAAGTAACAGAAAAATTAGATTAGAGTTTGCATTATTGAAAATCCAGAGGGAAAAATAGCAGTTAGGGTTGATTTAATTCAGCCACCAAAGGCTATGACAAGAGCAGTTTCTTTCCAATGGTCTACTCTGCTTTTCATAGCATCAACCTTCTTGAGACAAACTTCCTTCATGGGATCAGTTCCAGGTATCCTATCTGCATCACTACACAGCTCTAGCATTCCAAGCAAGAATTGTAAAGTTCACCTGCTCTACTAAGATCATCTGAGTCATCTCATCTCACCTGAACTGTCAAAGAAAAATGCTCGTGAAAAGTGCATGGACCACATGATGAAGGTGGCAACATCCAAAGGAAAAATCTGTTCAGTACTAGAAGAGAAAGAGGAAAAGAATATGTAAAACAGGGTTTATTAAGTTTGCATGTCAACAATGGAGCCCCGTTGTTTGTCCAAAGGCTAGTGTAGATGTTGCTATCAGAGTATTTTGTAAATGTGACTGACACTGGAATCAATAGACTTTAGGTAAAATCGATGAACTTCCTTAATGTCGTGGTCCTCATTCAACGAGTTGAAGGTCTGGGGAGAAATGATTGAGGTTTCCTGAAGAAGAAAGAACTCTCCTCAAGACTGCAGCATGGAAACCTTACCAGACTTTTCAGCCTGCACAGCTCACCTGCAGAATTCAGATTCAAGACTACAGTGTCAACTCTTCCTGAGCATCCAGCCTGCTGGTTTCCCACCAATTCCAGATTTACCATCCTCATAAGCAAGGAGCCAGTTTCAAATCTTTCTCTCTCTTCCCTGCTCTCACTGTGTTTGTGCGTGTATGTGTGTGTATGTATAAAAGTCAACCAAAAAGTATTAAAAACTGAAAACTATAAAAAAGAATAGAAATCCCCTATAATCCAGGATGCTGCAATTTTAAAATGTTTTCTTTAACTTTGTCTACCTATTTACTTTTTTAATATAGAGGAACTTATTTTACTCAAATAGTATCATATTGGTGATACGATATTCAAAACCTTTGAATCTTGTCTTTAGTTCTTTACTATACTAAAGTTATCATTTTTCCATGACCTTAAATATTTTTAATATGATTTTTTAGCAGTTACCAAAGAACTCACTCAACTGAACTAGAATCTGTTTAACTGTTTGGTTGTTTCTGGGCTTTTTGATGATTTCTTTTCATTCCTTAAATCCACAACACAATTTCCTGATTTGAAAAGACAACTAGGCACTGCTTCTGAAATCTGAAGTCTCTAGAGGTCAGGATCAGAAGTGTTGCACTTGGTTCCACTTGGTGCAAACTGGAGCTCATTATGAATAATGAGCATGTTGCCAACTCAGCCTTTAGCCAGAGTGAGTCTGGCCTGGCATCAAAAAATATCACTAAACCATGAAGATGTGTATCTATCATAAAGATCTTCGTGGCAGTGATGTGGATTCTCGATTCCGGTTTTTCTGTCATAATCACTGTTATAAGCATTCTTTTGTTTTCAAGTAGCATAGTAATATTGTGATTTGTCCAAAATTTCTTTCATCATATAGGATGTTCATAAGACAAAAATCAACAAAGAAAAAAAAAAAGAGTTATAAATGGACCTGCAGGGAGTCTCAGTAGGAACATATTTTGCATTCTATATTTGCTCATTTACACTCCCAATTATTAGATAAAACTGCATGTGCACTCATGAGTGGTGAACAGAATAGATGTTCTTGGGAAACAAAGAAACACATGGTAGCGTGGCAAACCACGTTAGTCTTTCTCCAAAGCACAATTGACTTGGGGGTTTCGGGAGCCAACTCTCCCACCGAGGCAGGTTTTATTCTCCACCCATTATCCTCATTTACAGAGGTCCTGACCCAAATCCCCAGAGCCAGCACACAGCTCACAGCCGCTGGTTTTCTCTGAGACAGTTAAGTGGCATTTTTTTCTAATTGCTCCTCAGAATTTAGATGGGGGATAAAACATTTTGTGAAATGGTGATGGTAATGGCAAGAATTAATTTGTGGATATGGTCAGATGCTATTTTAGCAAGGCCTTGAAATGTGGCATGTGGTTAGCATTTATTTCGCTGATACAATCTTTGTCTTTGAGAAACTGATTTCAAAGTCTCTTGTTCCACTATTTCACACAGGTTATACTTTCCCTTTTATTTTATTTATTTGTCATATTCAAGAGAAAACTGTTACTTTGTAAATTCTAGGTTTTATTCTAGAGATGAATATTAACCTCTCTACCTAAATGTTGTTTGGAGACTCACATAAAATGTGTTTATGATCTTTATCATGTCTGTTAGCTAAAAGATTGAAAGGACTTTTTTTTTCTACATACAGAAAGAAGAAAGTTTCTTGTATGTGTGAAAGTTACTTACAATAAACTTATACTGAACTGACTTTTAATAAATGGAGTTGCTAAATTAACAAAGAACTAATATAATGTGGTATAGAAATTTTGGATTAAAAAAAAGAAAAGTCAAATCAGAAGATATTTGTGAATATATTCTGTTCCTTTATTTTTTATGGATTCATCTGGACCTTGGGTTCTACTGGAGAAACACCTTGTATTAAAATAAATCCCAATTTAATAAAGAAGATGGAACATAAGTGCTTGAGATATTAAATAATAACATGCCACAAAATGAGAATATTCAAATTTTAAAAATATCTAACATTATTTAACTACAACCCCATATTTATAATTGGTTAGAAATAGAATTTTATGAAAACTGGAAATTACACTGGTTAATTATCTGCCTGCCAATGCTTACTACATATAAGGTAAAGGAGAAACAAACTCTTTTTCTCCTCTTACACAGTCAATTCTCTACCCTGCTGATGGCCCAAATGTGGTGGGAGGAGTTCCTACATATCAAGCAATTCCCCAGCTGACACCAACTATGTGTTTTATATTTTAACTCAGTCCTGGGACTCTACTTGGGAAATAGCTTCAGATTCCACAGAGGAAGGACTCATTGCTACGAGATTCTTCCCACTTCAGATGCCAATTGCAAATCTAGTCATCCACAGTTTCTGAACAACCAGCTATAAATGGGATTCCCACAGTACCCTGCTGGGATTGAATTAATTTCCTAAAGTGACTCACAGAATTCAAGGAAATGTTTACTTACATTTGGCAGTTTATCACAGTACATTACAAAGAATACAGAGGCACAACCAAATAGAGAGATGCACCGGGCAAGGTAGAGGGGAAGGAACGTGGAGCTTCCATGCCCTCACTGGGTAAACCATCCTGCAAGCACCCTGTGATGTTCAGCAACCTGGCCTCTCTGAACCCTGTGCTTCAGGGATTTTTATGGAGGATTCATCACATAGGCACGATCAATTATGAACTCAATCTCCAGCCCCTCTTCCACTTTCCTGGAAGATGAGAGTGGACCTAGAAGTTCCAAGCTTCTAACCCTGATTTTGTCTTTTGGTGACCAGCCCTATCCAGGAGTCCACCAAGAACCAAAGCTACTTGGAAAGATAAATTCCAGGGGATTAAGAGTTCTGTGCCAGGAAAATATTGGGAAAAAAAAGATGCATCTAACACCCCCAATCACTTAAGAATTTACAAGGGTTTTAGCAGCTCTGAGACAGAAACCAGGGCAGACACAAAAAAGATCTATAGATATAGATACAGATAGATCACTTGTTATGTCATCATAGTAGATGGGGGAAATGGTATGGCGTGAAAGGTATCATCATAACTTAGCAAGAACATGCTATATGTGGTCGTTCTGGTAATCAACGTAGAAAGAGTGAACATGACATTGTGCCCTCGTTTACAGCATTCATGATTCCTGAAGGAGCATTTGTGCAGCAGAACTAGAAAACATTCACAATTTCTATAACTTACAAAAGAAAATAAATGTCTGGCTTGAACACCAAGGATTTAGACGGCAAAAACTAAAATGAAGTGTGAGAGACAGACTATCTTACAATATAGACTGTGGCTTAGAGAAAACTAGAGGAATAACAAAATAGTAAACATGGAAAACCTGAACAGGACAATATGCTTTTAAATAAGTCAAGTGCAAACCTAGTCCAAGGGTCCAATTAATATTCTAGGATTGTTTGTTTAGTAATGAACTGTTACCATTACTGTTATGGGAAGTACCTGACTCTAAATTACTTTTTTCCTTATAAATAATGACAAATGTTTAATTGTGTTGTTTTTAAAGAAAGGGATATTTTGTGTGTGTGTGTGATGCTGGGGATTGAACCCAGGGGCTTGTGCATGTGAGGAAAGCACTCTAACAACTGAGCTATGTCCCCAGTTCAAGAAAGGGATATTTTTTAAAGCCAGCAATTGTAGAAAGGGCTGCATTGAGAAGTTAAAGCTACTGTAAAAGCTCTCTGGATTATCAGATTTTTGTTTAAATTACCTTCTAGACATCTTCCAAGAATCCCTTGGGTACCTCTGACTTACCTAGTCCTAAACTGAACTCTGGGGTCTTTCTGGATATCCCCTTTCATTATCTCTAGTTCCACCATCCACTCAGACTAGGAAGCTGCAAACCTGGGAATAACCTACCCCTCCCCCCTACACACACACGCTGACATCCCTACTGAAGACCACTTGCTTTGGAGATCTCACCCCTCCTTCACCATCAGCACCGTCTGAGGTCCCCATCGGTGTCTGTTTGGATCATGACACTTGCCCTGGCTGATCTCCTGGACTCTACCGTCATCCTCCCTTCATGCTGTTGCTGAAGTCATCTTCCTAAAAACAACTCAGATCAAAGATGCCTTTTCTCCAATACCTTTTTTGGTTTCCTTCTGCTCACACACTCCTATAGGTACCACATTTCTTAACTCGCCTATGTCACTCATCTGTAAATAACATTGATATACAATTACTGCATTATATGTTAAAGAAAACAAAACTGAAAATGCAAAACATGAGATAAAGGAGAAATAGCTCTATTTTATATTCTATTTATTAATAGAAGTCCTTTGCTATCACCAAAATGTTTAGTGAGAGTAATTTGGTTTCATATTCTTTGTGATTTTCGGAAATACTTACTGCAATAAGGACACTTACAGATCTGGTCCTGAGTGCAGTTTGTTTCTGTGTTTAAGTTGATGGCTGTCAGAGCTTCTGACTACACAGAAAGCAACATACACAAGTCATCCTCGTTTTTTACAACCATCTACCAGTTTTGCAAGGGATTTTGTGAAAACTCACTAATTATTTAATTATTTGTGTTATCTTCAATTTTTAGAAATCATTTGTCTATTTTGTGAGGCTTAAATTAACCCAACTAGATTATGTGACACATAAATCCACTTAAACAAATATATGTAAACTTCTAATAAATTGTAGTTTGCTTTAAGAAAGGATAAAATAGTTAAAGACATCCTTTCCTTGTTGTAGATCCTAACCTTACCCTCATAATTCCTTGGACCTGGTAAGTCCACCCCTGTCTGTCAGACACGCAGTCTAAGTAAGGACACCAATGTCAATCCATATGTTACTTATTAGTAAAGCCTAGGTCCTTCTGACAAATTAATTAATTATGCCTTCAGAATGGACTGTGAGATAAACACTATGGAAGAAGTTGATTCTATTCACTTGTTCTGAGCAGCATATTTAAAAAATATATATATATATATATATATATACAACTGATGTCTTTGAATATGAGTTTATTTTCAGGGTGGTATAAAATCACAAATACTTCTACTATGTAAAAGCTTTGCATGAGCCAAGGTAATGTTTTGTTCATTTTGATGTACATTAAATGAAGCCTATGATGTACATACCAATATATATAATACATTAATTATGATTTCATGTTCTATCCTATGTTACCTTATGGAGACAGCAGTTTTAGCTAGAAATTGGGACTTAGGTGAGTTATTTAAACTCTCTTCTGAATTTCATCTATAAAATGATAATACATTTTTGCCAACTTACAGACATTTGATCCTAAGAACCCACAAATGCTTTGAAAGTGGGATTACTTTTATTCTGACACTTACTCCATTAATATATGTTAGAGTCATTGCAAGGCAGTGATCCCTGTGAGCCATCATCTGGTGCCACCTTTACTATCCATCTTAATAAACACTATCATATCTTGGTAATGAACACTTTTGTCTCAGTCTAACATGGTATTGCCAATACATTTATAAGTGGTTCACTGTAGCATATCTCTGGAGGTTATGATTTATATTTAAAGCAGTACTGCAACTCAGCAAGAACCCAAGAGGTAAAAGTTAGATAAAATGAAAAGGATTTGAGCAAACGGTTTTTTACGACATTTTGTGTGTGTGGAGTGCTGGGGAATGAACCCTGGGCCTTATATATGCAAGGCAAGCACTCTACCAACTGAGCTATATCCCCAACCTGATAGTTTGCAACATTAACTGATGAACTCTGCCTTCCCTTTTTAGTCCCTTGTATTATTTATCTGTGGAAATGAGTGACGGAAGTTCTCAAAATCTTAGCTTTATGGAAGTGGTCATATTACATAAAAATATTCGAGAATAATTTTATAAAGAGGTAAATGTTTTAAAGTAAAGTAGATGTCACTGACATCCATTGGTATAGGCAACATAAAATTTTTGAGACCAAAAACACTATTTGGTGATCAGTAACATATGTGTATGGCTATTTTAGTCAGCATATACAGTGCCGTGACCAAAATATACAATAAGAACAATTTAGAGGAGGGGAAAGTATATTTTGGCTTGCAGTTTCAGAGGTTGAGTCCAAGGGCGACCAACTCCATGGCTCTGGGCCCAAGGTAAGGCAGAACATCATGGTGGAAGGGTGTGATGGAGGAAAGCAGCCCAGGACACGGCAAGCAGGAAGCAGACAGAGAGCTTCCTTTGACAGGTACAAAATATTAAACCCAAATACGCACGCCCAGTGACCTACTTCCTCCAGCCACACCCTACCTGCCTATGGTTACCACCCAGTTAATCCCTATTAGTGGATTAAACCATTGATGAGGTTATAGCTCTCATAACCTAATCATTTCACCTCTGACTATTCTTGTATTATCTCACACATGAGTTTTTTGGGGATACCTCATATCTAAACTATAATAATGGCATTCTAGATTTGTACCATTCATCAATACTTTATCTCTTTCAAGTATGTAAAATGTTAGGAGATGTACATAGCAAGTGTAGTTGACATAACCTCAGTCCTTTGGAAAAGCCCACAGTTAATTGAAAATTGTGATTTTATTTTCCTCACATTATCATCAGTAGCGGTCCCCCTTGTTTGTGGACTGATTTTCTCTCACAAAGCATTATTTCAATATTCATGAATATGACAAGAAACTTCTTTCATGGGCATAATTCAGGTAATGATGAGAAAAACATGGGACAATTTGATTCTACTCAATGATTTCATTCTGTCTATGGCCATTCCATCCTCAACACTCTTGATCTCATCTCAAAGATTTTGTTCTTTGTACGCATACATTCACTCCTCAAATACAGAACGACCATTAATGTTAGAACATTTTCTTTTTGCTTTTCTTTTTGGGGGGGAAGGATGGAAATGGGTTGAACCCAGGGGCACTTAAACACTAAGCCATAGCCCAAGCCCTCTTGTTATATTTTATTTAGACAAAGGGTCTTGCTAAGTTGTTTAGGGGATCACTAAGTTGCTGAGGCTGACTTTGAACTCACAATGCTCCTGCCTTAGTCTCCCGAGCTGCTGGGATTATAGGCTTGTGCCACACCGTGCCAAGCCAAATTAGAACATTTTCTTATGTTGCTGTAAACTTTCTTGTTTAATGCTTGGTGTGTTCCCTAGAGAATAATAAAAGGAAAGACCTTTCCCAGCTGCTATGTCACAGAAGAATTCAAATGATCAATGCCTGGTGTAGACTTACCTTGGCTAAGTCATAAAATGACCCTGACAAAAATTTTTGATTTTAGTGTTTTCTTAATAATATTACATAACAACAACATTAATCCTTCTCCAAAGACACCACATGTAATGGGATGCATTCCTTGAACTGGTAATCTATGCTTGCCCTTTAATATGACTAGGCAGTTTTTGGTTTAATTTTATCCCTATCACTCCTACTTAAAATGGATCCCGTGGAAGACATTACTCACACTCACCAAGATTTCTACTTTCTCATTCCTTCTAAGTATATACTCTTTAAAGTCAGACAATGATCATGTGACTTCCTTTGACCATTGAAATGTAAAAAGTAACTGTCACTTGTGGGTGAAAGCACTTAGGTTTCTGCTCCTTCTGTTAGTCAGCTTTTCATTGCTGTGGCCCAAATACCTGACATAAATAAATTAAAGGAGGAAAGATTTATTCCGATTCGTGGTTTCAGAAGTTTTAGACTATGGTTGACAGGCAGCATTGCTTTGGACCAGAGATGAGGCAGAACATCATGCAGGAGGGAACAGGTAAGGAAAGTTGTTCAGTTCGTGGCAGCCAAGAAGCAGAGAAAGAGTGGAGAAGGGATCAAGACCAAGAAGCAGTGCTCAAGGGTATGCCCCCAGTGACCCACTTCTTCCAGCCATGCCCTACCTGCCTATAGTTCCCACCTCCTCCCAGTGGTCCATTCAAATTAGTCCATCAAATGGATTAATTCACTGATGAGGTTAGAATCCTCATGATCCAGCTTCACCCCTGGACTTTGCTACCCTGGGAACCCAGACTTCAATACATGAACTTCTGGGGGACATTCCAGATATAAACCATAACCGTATTCAAGGAGATGTCACAGGAATGAAATAGGCTAGAATGAGGAGTTCCCTGGGGGTTTTACATGAGCAGAAAATTAACTTGGTTGTATTAGCCTCTGAGAATTGGATGGCATTTGTTGCTGTAGCATTATTTAGCCTATCCTAACTGATATAATCTCTCACTCAATTCACACTGATCACCCATTTTGCAGCTGCCCACTGCTGCACAGTGTGACAATTATACCAGTAAATCATGCTGATACATGGGTTGGCTCCAGTCACCAAGTAGGGAAGTCTCAAAGAAATAACTGAGAACAGCAGGAAGACAGCTAGGATAAATCATACTGTATGTCCCATACCCTTGCCAGGTCCCTGGATTAGAATGAAGGGCTGCCCTCAGTCATCTTGGTTTACCACCAAGGAAATATCAGTTTTATGGGAGGAGGGAGTTTAAGTAGGACACAGTAAAAGCTAATGAGAAATTCAGAGGAAATGAATAGAAAGCAACTGGAAATGTAGAAATGGGACTTGGAAGCAGGTTAAGAAAGTGGTATGAATTTAGAAGTAATCTCCACTTACTTCAAAGTTGAACATAAAACATTAATAAAATTTCTGAGGCAAAAAGTACAGGGGAGAAAATATGAGAGATGAGTTTTGGAAAACACCTGTATTGAAGGGACAGAGAAAGCAAGGAAGGAAGAGATGGAAACTATAATGACAACACCCATTCATTTTGAGAGCTAAGAATATCATATCTTCATTAATAAATTCATTTAAATGTAAATTTCAAGGTTTTTAATGAGGATAAAAAATGTACTACTCCTTAACAATCCATTTACTCTCTGATATTAAAATAGATTGCCCATCCGGCAGGCAGCTGGACATTATCTGTAATAAAAAGCAAAATGATTTTTAATTCAGTGCCTCAGAACCAATTTATCAAGATTTAAAGTAGAAACTGGAGAACTTTTTGAACACATATGATCTTCTCTGCATTATAGTCATGCATTTATTGAACAATTTTGTCCTCCATGTCTGGCACTCTGGCGGAGGGTGGTTAGTTCTTGCTTAGATAGTTCTAGCTATCCCAGGTCTGTAACCCACTTCAAATACTGCTCCCCTAACAGGCACGCCGGGCTTTGTGCCAGCTTTGTCCCTTCAAGGACAACCTGAGAGTTAATTAGCCAATATCTTCTCAACTCTGGTAAGTGCACCAGTCACTACACTAGGCACTGTGTATGGGTGTTTTTATTTAATCTTCAGGACAGTCCTATGAAATAGGCGTTAGTATCATCTTGATTTTACAGCTTGGGAGACTTCAATGTTAAGAAATTTACCAAAGGTCACACAGCCAGCAAGTGGTGAAGTCATGACTCAAAATAGGGAACCAATGCCAAAGTCTGCTCCCAGCTTTGCTACTGCAGGTTGGATCTTAGAACTAGAAGCATTGACACTACCTGGGTGTTTGCTGGGAATACAGAATCTCAGGCCTAACCCCAGAGGCACTCAATCAGAATCTGGTTTTAACAAGTTCCCCGGGGGATCTCTGCAAAGTTTGGGAAGCTCTGTGCTAAATCACTCCACCATGAAGACTACGCTTCAATAAATACTAGGGGAGATACAGCTTTCCCCCTGAGTAGTAATTTGGGGGGAAAGGTATATATGTGCTCTCCAAGGGCTAAAGGAAGTATTCAGAAAACAATGTCTTGCTGTTTCAAACACTGAAGAGAATTAAGATCAGCAAGGGTCGGGACCACTTCCAAAAGCCACAGATACTAAGCAGGAATTTGAAGCCAGAACATTTTCTCAATTCATTTCATTAAGAATAGGTGCTGTTCCAAATGGACAAGTGCCCACATCACTAATCTTCCGGAGCTAGCTTATCCAGCCTGGATTCCATTTTCTGAATAGAATCCAAATATCAATAGCATCAACAAGCAGATTTGAAAATTCAATAAAAACAAAACTATTACTAAATCTTCAAACTTGTTATTTAGCTTAGAATTGCTTAGTTTAATTAATACTATTCATGATAGAGTTAGTTTGCTCCTTATTATCAGTCACACCCCAGGTATGAGCTCAAAAAGCAGCTGCCCTCCGGTTGATGTGTGGACCCCGGTGTGGCGTAGCCTTTGCCAGCCCTCTCCGCAAGCTGCGCCGGCCTCCTAGCTCAGGACCAGCCCAGTTCTTTTCACGGACTAACACTTTATTCCCTGTCACCAGTTCAGTCTGGCTTCCTAGGGCCGGAACCAGCACCTTCCAACGAGTCATCTCGGACCTGCAAGTCCTCTCCCCAGCTGGGGTCTCCACCTGCACCCACGCCCGGGGGAGTGGGGGAGGCGCTGGCCGGACTCTCTCAAGTGGACTCGCCTAGCCCGGGTGGTGGCAGACGGCTAGTCACGTGCGGCGGTGGGGGCGGAGCGCGGCGAGCCAAGTGGGTGGAGAAAACAAAGCCCCCAGCTGTCAGCAGAAGGAGGCGACCGCGCCGGAGCAGGTGAGTCAAGTGCATTTAAAGCGGTACCGCCCTGGCGCACCCCGACACCCTTTGCCCTGGCTCAGTCCCTCCTAAACTGGGCGCTTGGCCGCGCCTCTAACCGCCGCCTGGGTTTGCAGCCTGCGGGTTGCAGAGCAAGCGGAACCGGGGGTCCCCAAGGCCAGGGAGAAGTTGCGCAGGCATCAGTGTCTCCCCTCCCAGGAGTGCACCCCGCGGCGTTCCCGCCGGCTGTATCTCTCCTGAGGGGCTCCAGCGCCGCGCACCCCGAGAAAGGGGAGGGAATGGGGGCTGCCACGCTGGCAGAAGGAAAGTGGACTGGCTGAGGGGTGAGGGCTGGGGCAATCCAGAATATGGGGAGCTGGCGTCTGTGAAGGAGGGGATCCTGCAGGTGCCAGCCCGCAGTGAGCCTTAAGCTGGAGAGTTGAGGCACCGGGGCTGAGAGCCGGGGGGACGCTGGCAGAAGCTGCGCACTTTGGGACAGACCAGGAAGTGCAGCGCACTGGTGCGGGTCGGCTGGGGAGCAACCCCTAACCCCCGTTTCTGCTGTCGCCCCCCGGGTTTCCCCTCCAGACGACAAAAGTCCCATCACTTCTCTGATACGAGTTCTCTCTCCTGGCACCCGAGACTCAGCCCTGGTGGATGGGAAAGGGAGCGGGTTATTATTTTGCGACTAAGTGGTTCTTTTGCATGGAGCACCCTGAGTTAGGAGTGAAACCCACTCGACTTTGGTAAGAAATTCTTGGATCTGCCTTTACACGGGCTGCGCCAAAGCCAGAAGTCCCACCGAAGGCCAGGAGGAGGGATGGACACATAAAAGACCACTAAACCTGGAGCGTTAGGTAATGCAGGCTTTGGAGACCCCAAAAGAGCTAGTGGTGTCTGGTCACCCCATGAGTCACTTCGCCAGTTCAGGGCCAGGGGACAGAGCTGAAACCTCGCAGGAAGGGGCGCTGCAGCCATTTGATCAGGAGGAGCCTTTGTCTTAACCTCCTATCCCCTTCTGCTGGTCCTCGCAGGGCCAGTAGCGCGTGGAGTAATTAATATTCCGAACATTAGCTGTCCCATCACCTCGGCACCAGCCGGTACTACTGTCGCCCCTCCCTGCGGGTCTTCATCACTTGCTCACTTCCAATCCTTTTCCAAAAAAAAAAAAAAAAAAAGAAAGGGGGTCCAGACACACTAGGCAAGAAGAGGTCCCTAAAAGCATTATATACATTCAATGCAAAAGTAAGGGTTAAGTGTTCTAACCCGGACCCGCCTGCGCGTGAGGAGTCTGAAGAACATTCTTGATTAGCATAGTATCTGCCCTGGAGCTACGCTGCTAGGCGGAGGTTGGAGGTTCGGTCCCAGACCAGGTGAAGCGTGCAGTCCTGTCTGGATTGAGGTCGGAATAGCACCTGCTTCTAGTTTGAGAGGACCTGTGGTTTACAGCTTTGCGGAGCAGGACACTGTGGGATGAAACAGAACAGAGATCAAAAGGTAACTGAAGATTAGTAACATTTGGTATGCTTGTCTTGGACTCTAAATTTGGTTAAGGTTTTAGCAAGCCAAGGGAGGGGAGCGGTTAGCAAGCAAAAGGAGCCCTTGCTTATGGAGCATCCCTCCTGGAAATGACATCAGGGACTACTGTCAGTAGAATTTTCAGATAAGGAGTCTTGTAAGCCCTCCCAAGGGTACTTAAGATAAACTAAATTGATATATTTTCCACATATGGGAAAAGCAATGGTTCTCCAAACCTCTGGTTCCCAAACTTTGCTGTGTATTAGAATCACCTGGGGAACTTTGAAAATTCCTGGCATCTACATCAGTTCTCAAATCATTTAGATCAGATTGGGAGTGAAAACTAAGCATTGGTGAGGGGAAAAAAAAAAAAAAGCCAAAACATTTTAAAAACTCCAGGTGATTCCATTGTGTAACACAGTTTGGGAACCAATGTTGCAAGGAAGAGTTCAGTGACCAGCAGCAGCAGGCATTGCAAGACAAGATGCCAGTTTAACTACTTGAGTGGGTGAGAGACAAGCACTGAAACTGGGGTGCTGATGAGTAACACCCTGGGCAGGGAACTGTCATCTAGCAGCCTGACTGGTGGTGACACCTACCACATCATTTTTCCCTTCACCACCTAGAGTCTGGTTGTTGTTGGAAAGATCCAAGTTCACTGTCAATGCATGGTTTCTGCGCTGTTGTTAAGGGAGACAGTTAGAAACTTTCATTCCTGTGATGACTCATGTGTAGCAGGCAGCAGGGAAACCCAGCAGAAACAAACCAGGAGCAGCCTGGTGAGTCAGCAGGCTGCAATCCAAAGCCAGCCCAGTGAATAGGAAGTAATTACAGTAAGTTGCTTATTGACACGCACACGCTGCACTCCTTTGAAAGCACATTTTAGTGTCTGATCAGAATCTGTTTGCTTGTAAGAACTACTCCTTTTCCAACACCTAATCCTACCTGCTTCATATAATGCTCTCTGCTGTTAGGAGGGAGATTCAAGCCAACTATATATCCTGTAAAGGGAGAATTTGCAACACTTTTTAATACAAAAAGTCAAATATTCTTTGTATGTTCATGAATGATTTAATGAATCTATTCAAATAGAAATGGTTATACCTAACATTTCATATGAAATTAGTTTGCTATTTGACAAAGGTTTCTTGCTTTAAAAAAAAAAAAAAGTCATCCCCAAGGAATGACTTGTTTAAAGATGCACAGTTTATTAAACTTATTTTTCCTATTTGTATTACTTTCAGCTTCTTTATCCCTTCCTCTTCATTACCTTTTATGTCATCATCACTCTATCATTGCCTAAATGCTTTCTTTTGCATCTTTAGCAGCCTTAAGGGGGAACAACAGAGCCTGACACATAGCACACTCTCAATATTGTCAGCTATTGAACTTCATTTGAACCTGTGTTATAGTACCTGTTTGGAATTCTACTATCTGCTCGGGGCCTTTATGCCTGTGTCCCCATAGAACCATGCACAAGACCTCTTGTATTACAAATGTTGCTTGCATGTACTGAAGATCATCAGAAAGTAGGGGGAAACATTGGAAAACAAAGCCTTCTAAGTACATTCAGTTTTATCATTTTTGGACAGATTATCTGGATATGGAGAAGCCAAAATCATGTTCTAATTCTTAAGTGCTATAAAATCATAGTTAATTTATTTATTTCCATTTTTACACAAACCTAGCATTTTGAGCATAACTGATAGTTATTATAACATTTAATCATGCCCTCGTGATCAAAGATTCACTTCACAAAACTTCATTCTCATTAAAGAAAAAGCACATATCCAACTATGGGTGCCTTGAGGAATTTAGTAACTTAGGAGGGTTATTGCAGAATAGGTTAGTAGTTAAACTGCATTTGTTGGCATCTGCTTTGTGCTCTTATTAAAACAGGACAAGTAGGGGCTGGGGAGGTAAATCAACGGTACAGCCCTTGCCTGCATGGGTTCAGTCCGCAGCACAGCATCAACAACATTTAAAAAAAAAAAAAAAAAACCACACACAAGTATATTTCAGTAACCATCATATTTGAAAGAGGGAAGTTGGAAGTTGGCTGTGGTTTTTGACAACAAATAAATGTTAATGAGAATTCTCAGAGGAAAAAATAACAATGTAAATATATCCATTCTCACTTTTGTGCAGCTTAGAAAACAGACTGGGGGTGCACTTCTAAAGTTTTGACTCCTTTTGGGGAGGTATAAGATTTGAAAGGTTAGGTGCAGCCTAGAAAAACAGGAATAGTAAGATAAATGCATATCAGTCAGAAACTCTTAATCAAAGAATAGTATGCAATTCATCTGTGATATTTACAAATAGCCCAAAAGGGGTGGGGCAGAAAGAAAGGTTGTTATCTCAATTTTAGAAGCTGAGAACAGATAAGAACCACCCAGTCTCATTACCTTAAATTTATAGAGCCCTTTGGTCTTATTAACATATCAGGGCCTAAACAACTGGGTAGATGATATTCCAAGGTACCAGATAACATAGGTAAATCCAGAAAGTGATGTGACCCTCCAAAGTGGCAATGCCATAGTTAGAACACTAGATTATTAACTTCTTGTCCTGTGTCTGTTACTTTATATTGGTCTTGCTTAGAGGCTTTGGCTAGACAAGATCAGTTCTAGTTATCTCCTCCCTCCTGAAACTATTCACATTCATCATGTGATTACTGACTTCACTCTTAAATAACCTTTGGACTAGAACAACCCCAGTCTGAACCATCTTTGGCTTCTTATCTAGGTAACCAAAGTAATGTGTTCTTAAATCTTTCCCCAAGTCATAGAAGCATAAACTTCTTTTGTTTTAGGGACCCCTAAAGGTTAGTCCCCACCACTCAGTGAAATTTAAACACCTTATATAATATCTTCACTAAGGAGTATGTAAACTTATGCTTGAGTTGTGGCTCAGTGGTAGAGTGCTTGGCCTGGCATGTGTGAGGCCCTGGGTTTGATCCTTAGCATCACATATAAATAAATAAATAAAATAAAAAGATCCATTGACAAAAAAAACAAAACAAAAAAAAAAAAAAAACACCTTACGAGCACATTCCAGTCATGGGAAGTTCTCTGCAGAACTTCTCTGTTCACCTTAATGGGGCCACAAAGAATAATCCAACTCATCCACAATAATTTACCTCCGAACCTCTGAAACATTGAAAGGGCTGTAGCTGTAGCTCAGTGAAAGAGTGCTCATCTGGCATGCTTGAGGCTCCTGGATTCAAGTCTCAGCTCTGAAAAAAAAAAAAAAAAAAAAAAAGTTTTCTTCTTACTCTGAAATTAAAAAAAATAATGTATAGGGTTTCAAATCTTAAGTCCACAAAATGTTTGCAATATTTGAGGAGTATTCAAAATTATGGTTTGTTTGAGAACTTTATAAGACAAAAGTACTGGAAAATTTCCTTCCCAAAAATTACTGTTGATGAATTTCATGCACCAACCTTGACCTTGTATTGAGATGAATCCCATGGATTCATGTTTCAGGGATTAGCAAACAATGGCCCACCACCTGTTTTCATGTGGCCCTCTAGGTAAGGTAGGGTTTTATGTTGTTTTATTGATCAAAAAGAAAATCCAAGGAAAAATATTTGGGGACACTTGAAAATTACATGAAATTGCAATTTCTGGTTCTAAAATAAATGTTTATTGGACCTCAGCCATACTTGTTTATTTACACCTTTTGTGTAGCTGCTTTTGTGCAACTGTGGCAGAATGGAATTCACCAAAGACTGTTGATCCACAAAGCCTAAATTATTTGCTGAATATTTACTGAAAAACTTGCAGGCCTCTAATTTACTCAACATGTTCCAATTTAATATGAGCATTTGCTCACTTAGTCTTAATCATTTTTTTTTCATTTTTTTCCCTTTAGTAAAGATAAATTTTTTACCAAAGAAATCAACTAAGCACTAAAAACAGTCTATCTTCATCTTCTTCTTGTGTACTTACTTGGCAAAATGAGAACATTTCAAAATAGAATATGGAGTTTAGTGATTTGGTCAACTGTAAAACTTCTGAACAAGTTCAAACGGTGCAATACTACCTAGTCATGGTTTCTAGAGTTCTAGAAAATGTGAAAATACCTCCTTAAGAACCCTCCCATGGTGAACATTTAGCAAAAGACACTTCCTCTTTTCTACAACCCATGTGGGCATTTGTATACTTACTTATTTTGGTATTTGAAGGCATAATTGGGGATTTCTTCAGATTTAGAAATTTTTCATTGTAACTTTATACACTTAAATCACATATAAACTTATTATTTTGGGGAATAACACTACTTTTCTAAAGTATACATTAAACTTATATAAGAAGATCTGCATAGAGTCACTAACACACTGCAGGTTGATATATGTCATGGATAATTTGGTTTAAAATTTCCAAATTCAAAAGTAGAGATTCAAATGATAATCTCAAGATTGAAACAGTTACTATTAATTAACATTCTAGAAAAGTATTTAAAAGAATAACTTTTTTATTTTTTAGTTGTAGATGAACCCTACCTTCTTCTTATGTTTTTATTTTTATGTGGTGCTGAGGATGGAACCCAGTGCCTTACACATGACTGGCAAGTGCTCTACCACTGAGCCACAACCCCAGCCCCAACTTTCTCCTTTTGATGACTCCTTAATGTCATGACTGGGAGTTTGCAAATGAGTTTCACTTAAACTAATAGAGCAACTTCAAGGATCATATGGTATCTCTGTCATCCCTTCCAGAATCAGCCCACCTGGAATTTAGAGACTGAAAGAAAATGAAAAAGTTCTTTTTCACCAAATTAAACAACACATTGTTAATGTGTGTCTTGAGGTACTTGATAATGGCTAAATCATTTCTAAAAACAATCATAAATATATATAATCCCATTTTAGGACTGTCAATAATAATGGCATGAAAATGACTAACTCCCGAGGTTACAGCCCACTTGCTTTCCTGATGAGTAACTGAGGGAGGAGGAGGAAACTCCTGCCTTGATTGGGTAAAGAACCAGTCCACACGAAACTAACTTTCTCCCTTATAATCTAGATCTCCCATTTTTACCAAAATCATTTTGTTTAATATAATTATGCCATACATGTACCACAAGTAGTTTTCTCCAAATTAGTTTCTAAAATGAGGAATTAATTGGATTGACTATATTTTTAAAGTGGGAACTTCATAATTATCAATTACTTGCCTCAGTTCTAACTTCTTATAAACACCAATGGCAAGCAAGACTATTAGCATTTAAAGTACATAGAAGAAAAGAGAATTAGCAAGAAAATGAAATGATCCCTTTTAATTTTGGTGGCATAGATGAAAATGAAATCAGGACTAGGTTATCCTCTTTAAAATCTGGTAAATTAGCAACTGGTAAGCAAGAGATAAGAAAACACCACAACCACCTTATACTCTCCTCCTTCCAAAGATCATCTCAAATCTGATCAACTCATCATAATGTGATATTAAGAAAAATAATAGGACTGAAGATGTAGCTCAGAGGTAAAGTACTTGTCTAGCATGCACAAGGTCTTGGGTTCAATTCCTAACACTGCAAAAAGAAAAAAATAAATTCATGATTCTAACCAAGAAACCACTATCTCCTTTTCTCCAAGTTTCTTTAGTTCTCCACAGAGTGGAATAGAGAGGGCCTTGAAAGAAAAGCTCTCTTCTTTGCCCAACCTGGCCCTCCCTGGAAACAAGCTGTTGGTATAAGTATGGTTCTCTGTTGGTTTCACTCTGAGCTTGACTTCTGTCCTTTTTTTTTTTTTTTTTTTTTTTTTTCAGTGCTAAGGCTCAAACTCAGGGCCTTGAACATGACAAATGTAACTTCGTAAAAGACTCATATGGGACTAACTTGACAGGCTATTATACATAGTATTTCTGGGTTGTTCCTGATAAATAACCTATAAATTAGGTGGATCACACTTTCTGGTTTTCAGATCACCATCTTTGTGCTTCTTTATTTCATATATTTACATAGGAATATTTATATGACAGTGCATGTAAGTATTGTATCTCTCTATAACTCTAAAACTGGACAATGACTATCCAGTTTGAGCCTCTGGCAAATTTCAAATTACTCTTGTGAATTTTACTTTTTAAATTTACCTTTTTTTTTTTTTTTTTTGGCACTGGAGATTGAATTCAGTCACCTTTACCACTGAACTACTCTCCCAGCCCCCATTTTTTATTTTTTAAGATAGAATCTTGCTAATTGCTTAGGACCTCACTAAGTTACTGAGGCTCATCTTGAACTTGTGATCCTCCTGCCTCAGTTCCCTAAGTCTCTGGGATTACAGGCATGTACCACCATGCCTGGCTTAAATAGTTTTTTAAAAAAAGTAATAGATCATTCTTTCTGAGTTTAAAACCTCGTTTCTTTATGCCTGCCTGCCTGGGGTTTTTAGAAGTTATAATATTATATTATAGAAAGAATTCTAGAATTGGAGCAAAGCCATCAAATGCCCTGAGTGTTTCAAGCTGGTTCTGCAGCCAACTGGGTGATTTGGGAGACATTACTTCACCAACATCCTTCAAACTGGATTGTCTCGAAGGTCAGATAGAGGCAATAGAGTCATTGGCTTGAGAGATTCTTTTCAGGATCAAATTATATAATGTGTCTGTCCTCATGACATGATCATTAACTCATTTAGTGATCTGCTTCATGTAGAACTGGCAGTTGACTAAATATTATTGGATGTAATATGCCTAATATGGAAGAAAGGTGATGTTCATCTTAACAGTTCCATCTGTGCACTGGGACAGAATGACAGGGCGCAACTTGGGTAAAGCTCAGTGGTAGAGCATTTGCCTAACGTGTGCGAAGCCCTGGGCTCTATCCCCAGCAATACAAATCAAGCAAACAAAAAACATCTCTTGCAGGCATGTAACTCCTGGCTATATGTCCAAGTCAACAGACTTCTCCCCTCTGTACCCCCAGAAACTTCAAGTTCGTCCCATAACTGGGGAACAGTGACATGCTCCAGGGTACCAAGCAATGAACTACTTATCAGTTATCAGAAGACACAACATGTTTTGTTTTCTGTCAGAATTCTACACAAACACTCCGGCACTCTTTTCCAAGAAAAGTTTATTAGCTAGACAAGAAAAAATAAAATATCCTTCAAAAGCACATTTTTAGGTAACCTTCATAACCACATGATTATATAATTGGAATTAGTCATTAAGCAGCTTTTTTTATCTTATCCAATCATATACCCTCAAATTGGAAGTGACTGTGTAGTCATTTATTTATTAAAAGTAACCCAGGACAGAGTTTCTCCCACCAATACACAGAGAAATTCACTTACCTTTTTGTTGTTTTAATTAAAAAAAATAAATAAGAGTCTGAAAAAGGTCGATGAGAGGCGTGAGGGGCAGCTCTGCAGTCTTACCACCCCACACAGCTATTACAGAAACTGCATTTTTATGTAGAGCTCTTATCGTCTGTATTCACATTCAACAATATTTCACTTAATGTTGCTTTAGCATTTTAAATATTTTTGTATTCAGCATAGTGTTTCTATGTCTTTCCTATAGCTTTGCTAGCTCTTTTGCCTGGGATGACTTTCCTGGGCAATACCGGCTCAGGCCAGCTCTTATCTCAGGTGTTAGTCTCTAGGTTCTTACTACTCTGGAAGTGTGTGGTCCAGGGACTAATGGCATGAGTTCCACCTGCTGCATCTTAGAAATATTGGGCATCAGGCTCATCCCCAGATGTCCTCAATCTGAATCTTGCCCTTGCAAGAGCTCCACAGGTGGTATGTTATCAGTGGTTAACATTGAGAAAGGCTCTGAAAAGCCTTTCCTAACTGTTGCCTCCGCCCACAGGACCGGCCCACCCTGCCCCATATAGTAGGTTACTGGGCACATTTCCATTTGCCTTTCGTGCATTGGTTGCAGGTTGTGGTCGGCTCTGCTCAGCTCCACATCCCGCAGCCATAGCACAGTGCTTGACAGGTAAGAGTTCAGTTTGGGGAATTGTTTCCTCATTTTCCCACCTACTGTTCTGTAGATGAATTGTAAATGAAGGGTCCTCTCCTGTGCTCAAAAATGGGGTACTAGGGTTAGAGCGTGGTCCCTTTTCATTGCTGTCTTTACTGTGGAAAACAAAGGAGAATGCTGCTCTGCAAATATCTGAAACCTCACTGCTAAAGCTTGTATCACTTTGGTTTAAAATATTTATGCCTGTTAAATACCAATACCTCTGGGAGGAATTGCACTGTAGGCTCCGTGTGAAGTTTGATCAATTGGCAGGTTTGGGTAAATGTTTAGGGAAGGAGATAATGGTTATTTCCATGCCATTTGACAGGAGCAGGTAGAGAACACTAGATCATAAAGGTGAATGACAGAATGCCTGGAAAAAACTGACAGATGTTAGCTGTTTTTGTCTTGAATCATAATATAGATAACTTTTTCATTTAAGAATTGTAAACCATGTTTTATATTTATAAAATCTCAGGACATGACTTGGTCCCCATGTCCTGTCTCTTATCTATAACATTTTATCTAGCCCTACGTTCAGTGAACCACCCTTAGCAATTTTTTCTCAAATGTTTGTTTTTAAAATTCAGGCAAAGACACCAATAAAAAAATTAATTAAAAAAATAAGTAATTAAAGCAATGGTGTTAGCCTTTGAAAAAAAAAATAAGTAAAATCAACAGTGACCTGCATTAAAAATAAAATTTTAGGCAGTCAAAATTGATGTTTCTAAACTAATATTAAAGCTAAACGTCAGGTGCTGTGGCACATGCCTGTAAACCTGGCAACTCGGGAGGCTGAGGCAAGAGGATTGCAAGTTCAAAGACAGCCTCAGCAGCTTAGCAAGGCCCTAAGCAGCTCAGCACCCTGTCTCTAAATAAAAAAAATATATATATATAATATATATATATACATAAATAAATAAAGGGCTGGTTAAGCACCCTGGATTCAGTCCCTGGTACTAAAACAGAACAACAAAAAACTAAGAAACAGCTGAGCCCCAGGGAGCTTGATCTTTTCCTTGTGGAAGGAATATTCTGTGAACTTGGAGACAATGAGGGAGGAAGGGAGGCTCAGCTCCTTAGCCCCTGTTTTGAAGTAGTAAGAGACTGATCAGAGTTTTGGAATCAAGTTGTGCCCCAAAACAAGAAACTTCTGTCCGACAGGGCTATTGTTTGCCTTCTTTGAAAGGAACGAGAGGCTCCTGGTACTGCTCACCAACAGCTCTCACAATCAGCCACACAGACTGCAAGACCAAAAGGAGTGTAATTATATTCAAGAATGTGTGGCCTTCTTCCCCCTTTTGGAGTCTAGTGCAGCACTTGCCCATCACCATGGACACCAGCTGCGGCCGACTTGTGAATGTGAGTGAGGTTCATCTCTTTTGTGGAAGAGTGTGTTAGGTTGCATTTCTGCCCTAAACTATTTTATCTGTCTGTCTGCAGGGTAATTTGCCCAGACCTGGAATCTCGGGTGGGGTTTGTAAGAGTCATCTTGACACCTTTAGAGTGTACCTGTTGAGCAATCTGACGCAAGTGAGGCAGGATAGGCAGAACAGTCACTGTGTTCTATGCCCTTGTAACATCAGTCTGAGCTCCATTTGAGTCATATTTTCCTGTGGGGTTTGTAACCTGTCCCAGTGGAGTTTTTAACAATGTATTTCTGTGGAGCTTAGTGCTGCTGGAGAGGTTGCTCTTGGAATCTGAAAGCTATGTAAATTTTTTGTTTGTTTTTAAATCTTAAAGAATAGCTAATAATCTTGCTTTGTTAGTAGCCTGTTCATTATTATCTGGTTAATAATTTTATATGCCTTCGGTTGAGAGACTTTGCACCTTGATTTCTTCATCTGAAAAATTATGCAAATGTTACTAATGATCATGAGTAGGGACTCTAGAGATTAAAAACTTAAAGCAGCAATATATTGCAGGTGAGAGTTGAAGAAATGACAATGAAAGAAGCAATATGTACTAAAACTTTCAAAAGAAAACAGGAGTGAAGATCAAGAATGTCTGTCCCTAACTCCCCTGCTTAGACCAATTTCAAATTTACTTCTAAAGGATGATCCTCACTCAAAACCTTTTGCAAGTTAGGCACGACATTCTTATTTTATTTTTCACAATAAGGCAATTTGAATGGATTGTCAGGAGACCTGGTGGCTCTTGTTTGAGCTGTGCATGAAGTGCCACTCAATACAACTCAGTTCACCTTTGGTCTCCAATCTCATCAATATAATGAGGCTGTCATAACTTAACTTATCCTCTCTCCACAAAATACCTCAGTGCTCTGAAAGGTGGTTGTTCATTCATCTTTCTTATAATAAAATAGAATATAAAATATGGTAGGAACTACAT